>NC_135235.1:43067708-43232708 GCF_051348905.1 Ranitomeya variabilis | reverse complement strand
ACGTCACAGCCAGAGGACGCGGAAGACAGAGCCCGTCGGTGGAACGGGGACAGGTTAATATCACATGGCTCACCCTCTCGGCGCAGTCTCTGCAAGCGGTCACATTGTACCGCTCATTAAAGTAATGAATATGCGCGCCACGCCTATGGGAGTGGAGGTGCGTCCATATTCATTACTTTAATGAGCGGTACCACGTGACCGCTGAACACAGGAATAAGCTGCCAACGCCGACATCATCTGAGAAGCAGGGACATGCAGAGACCGTGCCAGGAGGGTATGATGTGACAGCCGCCACTCCCCCTCCCCCATCGACCCACTGCGACAATGACTCGAGTATAAGCCGAGAGGGGACTTTCAGCATAAAAAAATGGGCTGGAAATCTCGGCTTATACTCGAGTATATACGGTACATCATAAATCCTCATTTATTTTTCACCTTTCATGTGTGTGATCGTATCTTTAAACGTTGGACAGTGCAGAATCTGAACCACTGTACCCTCAATTATTGCAACATATCTGCTTGGTGCTCCTTTACATGCTTCTATAGAAATTGTGACTGTCACAACTTCATCAGGTGAGCGTACCTATAACATCTTACATCACTTGGCTATCAGATAAGACTTTGCGCATTTTGTCCATCCAATTTTACCATTTGATTTAGATCTCGGTGGAGGCAGCGTGATGGAGTCTTCCAATTACCAGAGGGAAAATTGTCCTTTTTATTTATGGTAGCTAACTTTTAAGGGAGACTTAAAAAATAAGAGTTGTCAATGAACCGGGGTACAACCAAAGACACCAAGAAAGCAGAGTTTTCAGAAATGGTGGAGCACAATTTTGGGCATGACAATAAGATGGGACATCCTGGTGTACAAAGAGGGGTAAGACTATTGGGAAAACATTGCTGCCATTTCCCTAAAAGTCAGAATATGATTTTAGCTCAGGGTTTCCTATAAAATATGTATCCAGAGTATATGTATTATAAGATAGGCAAAGCAGACTGTGGGTCCAGTCGGTTGACCATGTTGGACTCCTTGGTCAAAAGTCGGGCATGATAAACTTTGTGGCATTATTTCATTAATGGGATTAGTTTCTAGAGCAGGAACCTCAAAATATTTAATGGTTTATTTAGTATTTCTTCTATGACGTGATTCATTCTTAAGAAAGCACATAGAACTACCAGCCTGGGTGCGTGAGCGGACTGCTTTGTACGCCAAAAGGACAACATATTAAGAGTCAACCTGAACCATGACTGTAATGTGCAACAGTATTAACTATTATATGGAATTCTTTTTTCCTTTGTGAATCCTTTTGTTGGTCGGTGGCCAAGCATAAAGGGCTTCTGGTCTGAAGGCTAATGTCTGTACGGAGAATATATATTCCCCTTGTGCACGACCAGGTCAGGTGTGATTTCTTTCTTGAAAATGTTATATTAGGATTTCTCACGATATATAGCTTTGCATTTGATACCATTCTTTCTTCTATAAACACGTTGCAGAAAATGTAAGAATTGTTTGTATTCTCATTTTTCCCTATTCGCGGTTATAAACTCTCCGACGGAGAGATGTGTAACGAGAGCCATCACCGATTATACCAGGCAGGTACACTTAATATACTCCAATTAAAAAGAAAAGATTTATGGCAGTTTAATTGAAGCCATGTTAGAACTCTCGATACAAACGGTACAGGTTATTAAATAGATCTCACCTGATGAGACTGGTGTACTTCTTTTTGAAAATCTGTTTCAGAGAGGCTGAAATCATTGTCCGTGGCTGTGAAATGGCTGCAGGTGTAGTCTCTATAGGATATTCTATACATGACCTGTTGGGGTTACTCCAGGAATGGAGCGGAGAAACGCTGCCTTAGGGCACATGGACATCACAGTGAAGGGTCCCCCAACATTCTTGTGGTTAATTCATGCCCACTTCACATATCAGTCACAGGCAAAATTCATTTGTACCATAAATAGGACAAAAAAACACAACAAATAGGACAGATTGTGCTGAAACCAGGCAAATGTCTATAAAAAACCTGCAGGTCTTATATACACCATATTACATCCAGGCCATTTTTAATAGCTGTTTAGTGTGTTTTCCTGTATTTTTGCCCAAATTGTTTGTTAAATAAATAAAAACACTATAAACAAAATATCTAATAAATAATAGATATATTTTTTGCAATAAAACTTTAAAAAATTACATTAAAAAAGTTTATAAAAAATTATATAATTTTTCTATACAAAAGAATATAATATAATGTATATATATATATATATATATATATATATATATATATATATATATATAGTAATGTAATAAAGGCATTTATATATATATAAAAATACAAATACATTGCAGTAAAACGTTTGAAAAAAAATTCAATTAACTATATAGAGCATTCTTTGGAAAAATGCTAAAAAAAATGTATATGGATGTATGTTAAATTCTTTTCAATAAACTTTTTTAATGTATTTTCTTTAAAAAGCGCTGCTGCAATATATATATAATAATAATAATAATCTTTATTTATATATAGCGATAACATATTCCGCAGCGCTTTACAATTTGCACACATTATCGTATATATATATATATATATATATATATATATATATATAAATATATACTGTATATATATATTATCTAATAAATATTTTAATTTAAAAATGAATGGCAAAAAAAAAACAGAAATCACGCTAAACATGTATTAAAATGGTCTCAACGTAATTACATTAATATGACGCCCAAATATATATTGCAATAAAACTTCAATTAAATAACAGTTTTATTGCAATATATAAATATATACTTTTTTGCAATACAAACTTTGTTAAAAAATTATTATTTCAAATAATATATACATATATATTAACGGCAACAATTTAGTATTTTTCCCTTTATTTCATAGAAAGCAGGGACAATTCTTTTGTTCTGTCTGGTCCAGTTAGTACGCCCCAGGGCTGAGCATCAAATCATGCTGTGTGGATTCTTCTTTACAAAAATATGTGGCCATGTGACTGTCAAAGTGACAGCCGTCTACGGGCCACCATCCCTGCTGCAGAATGAAAAACTGTGGCCCTGTCAGAGCGGCGCACCATCCATCACTTTTAGTCATGCATCGCTGCAGATGTTGGTGCTAATTACGGCTGTTGAGGCCTTCTGTGGTTCTTTTCATTTCTGCCAAGCTCCAGCAAAATAGGATTCCAATGTATTAAACGTAAAATAGGATTAGATATATTGATAAAATTCATGAAAATAAATGCAATCAAATTGTATCAATTAAACGGGCAGACGACATTGGACGGCACGGTTCATTTTGTAAACAATTTGGCAGAGTAATTGACTTCCTTGAACAGGTGTAATCATGCAGAACGCAAACATTTGTCCATCTTTGTATTTCTTTTAAAGTAAGGAGGTTATTTTTCTCTTTGCCTTTTGGGACAAAGTTAGGGGCAAACTGTCAATCAGAAAAACCTGCAGCCCACTTCCTAAAGAAAAGATGACTTGTTAATTCAATCGAGTGACATCACAGAGCAACCGCTAAGATCGGGGTCTCCCTGAAAAGGAAAATCATCTTCATCAAGATTTTATTAAAATTAGGTATAAAACATTGTATACCTGTTTTTTATGCATTTTATTATGAGGTTAAAAAGAAAAACGTCTCAAAGAAGACCATCTATGAAATGCAACACTGGATTCTAAAGAGCGCATATGACCTGGAGGGTCGTCTACCTAAAGGCCAGCAAATCTCTAATGCTTGGCTTTAAAACTTGACCACTGTTATCCGGGCACTGTATTAGTACTGTTAGTATATTGTGCAGAGTATGTCAGTATTATTACATTTCTGCAAAGTGTTTCCAGTGCAATTCACCATCAACAGTTCTAGTTGAGACGCGACTTGTCTCTCACGAGTCATGGACAATCCCAACCTTCTCAAGTGCAAATCACTACAGGAACAGAAATGGGTCCTAATTCGAGGACTATGACCAGCACTGGGATGGACTATTTCATGATAGGAACATTGTCTAAACAGCTGTCAACATCTATGCCAAATGTTAGACATGTCAAAGACGTTATCATGGTGAGACTGGTGTAAGCTCAGGAGCTTTTTATGGCTTCATTATTAGGGTACAATGTGTTGGCAATATTTGGTACCTTGGTTGTTTTTCATAAGGTAATGACAGACAGTAGCTTGATTTATTTCTCTAAACTAGTATTCATTCCAAAAAACCAAAGAGGTCTAACAGAATCTTTAGCCAAGGAGCCTTCACAAACCTTGACTGGTCCACTAATGTTTTCTGTACTATAACATGGCAGAGCAGTGGCACAGTGATTTGCATAGTTGAGTTCCACAGCTAGGGTCCGACCAAGCTCTACATCTGCAGGAATTTTGTATATTTCCCCAATGTTTGCATGGTTCTTATAGGTAATTATGTTTCCTTCTTCATTCCAAAACAAATTTCTGAAAAAAGTTACTTTGCTTCTTACAAAATTGGTCCTTATGGGTTTTGGAAGATGAGTAATTATATGGCAGCCACTGATCCCTGTGCTCCACAAATTCGTACATATTCCATGTTAAACTACAAACGCTCGTGGTTATTGTTATTTTCAACTATTCGGTGCACTTATACAACTTGCAAAATGTTTTACGGAAGTGTCCTTCAAGTGTGTCCTGGTTCAAATCCCACCAAGAACATCATCTGCAAGGAGTTTGTATATTCTCCCCGTGTTTGTGTATGTTTCCTCCGGGTTCTCCGGTTTCCTCCCACATTCCAAAGACTGATAGGAAATTTAGATTGTGAGCTCCAATGGGGACAGAAATGATGAGGGCTACAAAGTGCTGTGGAATATGATGGCACGATATAAGCGAGTAAAATAAACTTCCCACCAATAAACTTTTTTATACAAATGCCTCCATATATATCGGGCCATTACAGGGGCCACATTAGGGCTTCATGTTGTATGGATCAATAATACTGCGGTCACAGACTGTTATGGGCTTATACTGTACGTCCCAGTGCCTTAAATTTTATTTTTGATTTTTAATTACGGATTCACACAGAATAAAAATAAAATCAATTGTGACAAATTCTAAAAAAAAAAAAAATAGCTTATCACAGAGTTGTTTCACATGGCGCATCACACTGATAGAATTTGGTGCCGTGAAGCGGCACAAGGACTGGAACCATTGTGTCTTTGTGCAGGTGACTTCCGGTGTTGTTTGTTTGGTGTCATGGGCACTTAAAGAGGTTCTCTAAAATGTACAAATTAATATCCTACAAATAGGATGGGTCATCAATAACAGATCAGCCCTCTGTTACGATTTGGGACCAGGAGAACAAGGTAGGTGAACCCACTGAACCGAAACAGCGAACCTCCCCAGGACGAGTGGTCCAGGTAGACCACCCCCTATACAGGGAGCGTTAGGAGCAGGCCCAGGGGAGACTACTGCACGGCAGCAGGTACCAAAGGCAGAGAGAAAGGAAAGGACTAGGCTGGGACGACGGGGAAAAAAAACAAGAAAGATGATGAGAAGCGGGTAACGGGAAACAGACAAAACAGAAGGAGAATGGGAGACAAACCAGTTGACAGGATGAGGACACTGGACCACGGATGAGCAGGAGACGAAGGCGGAAGGACTAAACTGAGGAACAGGGGCACCGAGGTAACGGAGATACAGGAGGACTGGACCTGAAAGGAAGCACGTAAACAGACAAAGGTTAGGCACAGAAACGAAAAACCAGAAACGTGAGACAAGCCGAAAAGAGAACGCAGAGTACGCCGAGAAGCGAGAGAGCCAGAGACACTTGCAAGAAAACAAATAACAAACAGGCACAGCCGAAAGGAAGAGGTGGCCTTAAATGCAGAGCGGCAGCGTACCTGCCGGGTCATGGTCCTCCAGGACCACAGAGAGCAGCATCAGGACAAAAGAACAGTGTGCGCGTGCGCAGAGAAACCTAATGCGCGTGCGCCCGACAGGAAGCAGGGGCCGGGGGAGCGAGCAGAGGAGACGGCGCTGGAGGGAGAACAGGAGCGCGCCGGGACGCCGTGGAACGGTAAGTATGAGCAGACAGCAGGGGCCGCGGCGGTGATAACGGCAACCTGACACCCTCCCCCCACTGATGAGCTGGTATCAACTCCGACAGTGGCTGGTTGTAAGGAGTTGGAAAAACACAGCTCCATACACTGTGTAGTGCCACTCCTCGAGAATCCCTTTAAGAAACGTCAATATTTTATTTTATTTTTTTTTAAATTGCTTGAGCAGAATCCCTTCTTGAGAGCAAGTGGCAAACAGAAGGCACATAAAATATATAAAACGTGTGAACAAAGATTGCATCTGCCGAGTAAATCTCATTTTATTTGAGAATTTGGAAAATAAAAATTTACGCGAATGTAGAAAAGTTACACAACAAACTAATACTAAAACATTCAATTCTATTTTGTTGCAATTTATATTTTTATGCTACAATTCATTATTATAATGTAGCCCGACGTCTATCAGTATACGGGGTTGTGAATTTAAGTTATGTTTTGTAAATATAATACCGAAAACTCTGATTTATACCCGGGATGAAAAACAAAAATCAAATACTGTTCCTAATTTACAGAAAACACAGGCAAAACGGAAACATTATACAGCATCAGATTTTACAAACCAAATACTGCTATACCATAAAATAGGTTGGAATCAATGTATTTGCATCTCTTAAAGGGAATGTCCCAGTAAAACAGCTCCTTTCCATA
Organism: Ranitomeya variabilis; assembly: GCF_051348905.1. Taxonomy (NCBI): domain Eukaryota; kingdom Metazoa; phylum Chordata; class Amphibia; order Anura; family Dendrobatidae; genus Ranitomeya; species Ranitomeya variabilis. Next base: position 43,225,969 of record NC_135235.1, on the reverse strand, counting down.
TGCCTTATTGGAATTTATGGATATATCAACGAGGTTTCCTCTCTTGGCATCTTCTTCTTTTAGACTGTGAAAATCATATAGAGAAACGAGTACCAGAAAAACCAATATAATAAAAGTACAAAGCTTTATTAAATAACAATAAAATTACAAAAATAACATGAAAAAAATTATATCAGGGAATTGACAGTGAAAAGCCAAAAAGAATGGTGGACGCCACAGTCGCATACAGGCAACCCCCCCCCCCCCCCCCAAAGGCAGAAAGTAAAGGATATGCAGGTCAGCTCAAAAAAATGCAAAGTGCAATCAGAGATGTGCCTATAAAGAGTCATTAAATATAGAGCATACTATAAAGTACAAGTATACTAGGGGCACAAAAAGGTAGTACAAAACGTCAAATGGCCACAGTGGTAGAAAGATAAGATATGCCAAGAGATTTTACCTGATGGACCGTCCGTGGTGCCACCTGCCCCAATGCGCGTTTCGGCTCAGTGCCTTCTTCGGGGGATACTCTATATTTAAAACTCGATCCTCAAAAAAACAAGTCCTCATATGGTTATAATAATAAAAAACATAAAAAATCTATTACTGTTGCACGTAGGAAAGGAAAAATGTGAAAAACTGAGAATTGGACGCAGTGGAAAGGAGTAGATAAATAAGTGGAAAAAAAGAAACATAAAAAACCCCACCACAATCTTGACACAACCTTACCCCAAGAGAAATACCAAAATTAAAATGACATCCCTTCAATGCACTCCTTCTAAAAGCAAAACATGAAAATATTGGATCTAAAAAGCGATTAAAGGGTATTTTGATGTTGGGAAGGGGTCTTAGAATTGCCACTGCTACATTCAGGATCTAAGGACTGCCTGAAAAAGCGGAGCCCTCGAACCTGGCAATTAGGAGCCCGATTATCGGGACTAGTGGAAATCTTAGCAGTCCAACCCTAACTGATCCGCAACTTTACACCTATCCTTTGGATAAATGATAACTTTTAATGTTGAGAATAACCCTTTACGCTTTATCTATTTATATAAAGCTCACTATAATTACATTTTGGTATTATAATTGCTTCTTTGCTGTGTTCGACAGTCAACCTCTTAGGTGGGTGGTCAACCACTATCCTTTGAGGTAAGCCAAGAATCGTTAGACTCTTTGGCTCATTTGCTCACAGAGATTTTCACGGAATGTCCATAGAGCAATGATTCTACTAACCATGTCATTCAATATACATGGAAAAGAACATATGGGGTATTGTAGCTCTGTATTTGATGTTTAATGCAGATATAAAATGTAGAGCTGCTGTAAACATTGTGTAAGACGAGGATATCACACGCTGAACTGCTGCCCATTTCTAAAATAAATGAGAACCATCAAAACAAAGCTAAAGACATATGGAAAGGAGTGCGAGTTCCCCACCAAGTGAGGTACATGTGTGAGTGTGGTCAGGAAGGTGTGAGTTGAAACCAGTTGGGTCCCTTTATGGAAAACCACATTTTTAAGATGTGATAATAGACTGCATTTTACTATTTGTATCACACCCCTAGTGGATTTGGTATATACTTATAAAGCTCCGTCTTCTTCCTCAACTCATAACTTCATCTGGAGTATCATGTAACCATCCTATGCTACATAGATGATGCAATCTGGAAGCGACCACCTGCCTCCGTCTGATGCAGGAAAAACAGAAATTGGAGGAGGAATCAATAAACCTGTTCTTATGTCATGACCTCGGCACAAGCACATAGCCAATCAATAAAATTCACAGTTCTGCATTCCACCGCCAACTAAGAAATTGGACTTTTTCTATTAATGTCTATTCCAAAATGTTACTGGTTTGTGTGTTAACATTTAATTTTTAATAATTATCTACATTTATCCTGTAATATATATTAAATGCTTACATATATGAACCCCCAAAATGACAATGTCCCACGTAAGAAAAGAACGAGTAGAAAAGTATAAATTAGAAAATCGTTTTCTAAGTAAATGTTCACAAAATTCTACATTCTGTCAATATGCAGATAGTATTGGTGATGGAAGAAGGTATTGGTGGAGGTCCAAGTACTCAGAAGTCTTAAATAGTGGAATGAAGTGTTGAGTACGTTCTTAAGAGTCTCAGAAAGGCTTCACAATAGCGATGTTGTGAAGCCTTTCTAATCTATGACCAAAAGGCATATCTCCCAACTGAGGCCAATAGAAGCCATAGAGTCTTGATATCCTAAAGAAAACCTTACTGCCTTTATTTTATCTAAGAGATTTCTTTCTCCTTATCATGATTCCACCACTCAGTGTGTTTTGGATGTGCCATGCTGATGGTTGTGGAACCACAGTGTCATGGACCAGGAAGAGTCTGGAGGGGCATAACTAAGCGATCACCTGGTTCTCAGATAAAGCCCCTGATGGCGTGGTTAGACTGGAGTTGCAGGTGGACACCAGGTACAACTCCAGGACAGACCCCGGAGCTGCAGAAGCCAATCCCAAAAGGGCAGGGAAGCGGGGATGAACTTGGAGAGCAAGGCCAGCCAGGAACTGGTTCACAGAATGGATGGACATGGTATGGCTGGTTGACAGGGAGGATACCGGAATTGGTATAGGAAGGACAGGTTCAGGAACACAGGATGGACTCGGGTACAGGATCTCAGGCTGGACAAGAGAGGACCGAGGTACAGATGGGGACAAGGCAGCACAGGATTAGGTAAGGTAGGACAGGTTTAAGGTCAGGTTCAGATATGATCAGGTTTAGGTAGAACAGATAAAGGGACCTTACAACTAAGAAGAAAGTGTATACTAAATACTAATGTTGCTCAGGCACCTTTGGGGAGGGTGCTGTAAGTACTGGTCTCCCAGATATTAACTGGTGAAATTTTCTGAAGTGCGGAATGTCCCTTTTAGAAGCGGGGAGAGCACATGCACTAAGTTAACTCCTGGGAGACCTGCACCCAGGTCCTGGAAGAAGCTGCGGCGGGGATTGGAACAGGGTGGTCGTGGCTGTGAGCATGTCGACAGCCCTGCCAGGAGGAAGACGGGTGATCATGCAGTGATGTTGGCACCGACATTACGGAATGAAACACTATTGCGAAACGGTGCTCGTCGGGCTTGGGGCTGAAGGAAGCAACCCATGCAGCTTCAGTGACCCTGGCACCACTCTTTCAGTAGGTAATTAATACTTATTTCATTCCTAATATACTGGCATCATGGATGGATGGTTCAAATAACCTGCAAAGGAAAGAACTGCAAGTGTGATGCCCTTTGAAAGCACTCTACTATATCATCTGGCACTGTCCATTAATAGATATTCTTTTAGCATTTTGCAAGACCCATCTTTTTGAAGCACATTTCTAGTGCTTACAGGGTTCTTCTGTCTACAATTGCATTATAGGTGACAACAGCACTAGACACACCATCTACTTTTACTCAGCTTACTGTATATTTTGTATCTTACTTTTTGCTGCCTTCATCCCCACCATTGGAGGTTTCTTGCCCTGTCTTTTTAACTGTCTATATATTGTTGTTATAACATAGAAAAAGTGTCCAGATGACAATATTTTGGAAAATCCTTGAGATGTTCATACCAGAATTTGCCCAATATTTACTGTATCTCTCCCAAACCCTATCTCCATTACGTATGCATGATCGGTTCAACCAAGTGTACATGAGTATTTAATAGTGAGAGAGAATTAAGTTGAACAAAAGAATTAGGTGTTGACATTTACTTAACTGATTATCACACAAATTATGTGTATGCCAAAAAGGCACTCAACAAAGAAGCAGAAGAGCAAAAGAATAATGGGAGTGTTGGGGTTTTCCTAATTTAGAACCCTGAAGTTTCATTCAGTGCTTACTGCATTACCACAAATAATGAAATTTAACATGCTCAATCCTTCTTTCCCGCAATATTATTTGCTGTGGGAAAGTCAGAATCGGCCTAAAAAAATTGGATTGTCAGTGTATTTGGAAGAATGTGTATGCGGACCGTCAGATCAACACTGACACATGTATATAAGTGATACATGAGCTGTTGTCCATCTACTAGGGGATATTTCATAAATGCAGTGGACTTCTGGATGCTGCTTCTATCTAATTAGTTGTCCACTGTGGGAAGATTAGCTTTGAAAACAGCATTGGGCTCTTGAGTGACCGGCATTACACCCAGGTTTATACACAATAATACTGCATTAAACATCAAGCAGAAGACAACCCCATTGAAGCTGATATGGAGCCAATTGTCAAATTTGTAAGGGTTTGACTTACTGATAACCTTCAGTGATGACATGGTTTAGGTAAGGTGTAGTTGAAGGTGGACATGATCATCTTCTTATGAATTAATGATGGGCCCTTAGAATGTTTCCTTCTGGTGTGGCCAAAGCACACAAGACCGCCATGGTTTAACCAATGCAACCATTGGAAATAAACTTTTAAGTAGTCTCATTATTCCATATTTACCCTTCTTATTGAGATCGAAGAACACAACAGAAGAGAGGACCACCCACAGACTCAAGAAAAAAATGCATTGGCATCATCATTTTTACATTTCCCCCCAAAACCCTACTCCATAGAGATCTGTTAAAGCTGTTTTTGTTATCATAAGTTAATGTCTTATCTACTTGATCATGTTAGCCTGTGATTAACACCATGTTTGTGAGTAACACTGCACGTTCTAAAATTTCAAATACATGACAGAAAATTCTATATGTGCAGATCTAAATTTATTTTTTCTTTAATAGTGTGTTTCCTTGCCCCCGGTAACAGAGCGTATTTAAAAATAGTTTAAAGGACCAAACCTGCTATTTAGATGAAAGTATAAAAAACTGATTTGTAAGGGGTTCTGCCAGAACTGATTCAGTGTTCAAGCATTTATTTAATTCTCAACTTAACAGCTTGTTTCACGCTAGATGAGAAGTGACAGATTTGAAAAAAGAAACCAAAACCCAGGCTTTAAATTACTGTAATTTCAGGCAAATTTTGAAAACCAGCAGAATGAGTCATGTCGAATAATTTACTTTTTCACAGTGTGGCATCAAGTTTCAGTCATGTAGATTACATTACAGCACCGCTGAAAGGCATACAAATATTTATGAATGCTAACTCGCTGTAACATACAAGTGCTTGACTGTAAACATGGGAAGGGACGCGGAACCTGCCGTCTGTGGCATAGAGCGCTACGTTGATGGCATACAGAAAAAAGGCGTTCAAATTATGGACATCCAAGAATGGTGGAGAAGACAACCTCTGTCATAAAGAAGTAGAAGTGGGAATCATGCTCTAATTTCATGACCAGTGGACAAGTATTGCGTCAAACCCATAATACCGCAGGTAATACTGTTACAGTAACCTGCTGGATAAGTGAAAAATGCTAGGACCAGTTGGGGTCTGACCGATTGGACCTTCCATTACCATCGGACCCCTCTCCTCAACAGTCATATTCTTAGAGTAGCAGTTACTGTGCTTGACTATTTCAGTTAATGCCATAGAGAATATATAGAGCCAAGGTGCTCATGGTTGACATTTCCCCTCTTCAGAGATCCATGTTTAGGATCAATGGGGGTCTAATGTGTCATATGCAAACTGAGTAATATTAAAATACCCACCAGCTGTAATTTGGAGTAGCAGCAACTGAGCATGTTGAGTGCGGTGATTGTTTATTTCCATCAGTGTCAGCAAGAATCACTGAGGTAGAGGTACACATGTTCGACATCTGCTTCATTCAGAGCTCCATTTTTGGGATTGGTGAAGTTCCCGTGCATCAGATCTCACGTGATTAGCCACATTTTTGAAGAAGCAGTGAGTTAACATGTTGAGTGTTGGGTTATGCTGCTTCTGTTAACGCCATAGAGAATAAATGGAGTGGAGGTGTACATGCTTGATATTCGCTCTCTTCAGAGCTCCATTTTTGGGATTGGTGGGGGTCTCATGAGTCAGATCCAAAGTGATTAATAAGGCTACTTTCACATTTGCGTTTGGAGCCGCTGCGGAGGGCTGTGGACTTCCTCCGTGAAGCCCCGCCCCCCGCCGCTAGCTCCGCCTACTTCTGCATGCAGCCTGCATGCGACCTGGGAACCTATATTTAGGTCGTTTTGACGATGCGGAGACCAGCGTAGGACGCAGCTCGTAGCAATTTTTTTTTCTCCGCATCGTCAAAACGACGCATGCGGCAGCATCCGCATACTGCGGCACGACCTGCGTACCTAATGTTAAATATAGGTTCCCAGGTCGCATGCAGGCCGCATGCAGAAGTAGGCGGAGCTAGCGGCGGGGGGCGGGGCTTCACGGAGGAAGTCCACAGCCCTCCGCAGCGGCTCCAAACGCAAATGTGAAAGTAGCCTAAGTTATCAAAATACCCACCAGCTGCATTTTTGGAGTGGCCGTGACTGAGCATGTAGAGTGCTGTGCTTGACTATTTCCGTTAGTGCCATAGTGAATAAATGGAGAAGAGGTGCACATAGTGGTCCTCTACTCTATTTAGAGTTCCATTTTGGGATTTATGGGGTTCTCATGAATCAGAGCCCAAGTGTTTACCACATTCTTGGAGAAGCAGTGACTTAGCATGTTGAGTGCTGTGCTCGAATGTTTCTGTCAGTGTCATAGAGTGTAGCTGCACATGCTTCATGTTTGCTCTCTTCAGAGCTCCATTTTTGGGATCGGTGGGGGTCCTATGAGTCAGATCCAAAGTGATTAATAAATTATTAAAGTACCAACCAGCTGCATTTTTGGAGTAGCAATGACTGAGCATGTTGAGTGCTGTTCTTGGCTATTTCAATCAGTACCACAAAGTATACCTAGAGCAGAGGTGTACATGCTTGACCTCTGCTCCATTCAATGCTCCATTTTTGGAATTGGTGGGGTTCCCATGCATTAGATCATAAGTGATTAAAGGGAACCTGTCACCACGTTTTTGGAAGATGGGATAAAAATAGCGTTAAATAGGGGCAGAGGTGGGCATTACATTAGTGTGTTTGTTATGCGTTTATTACCCACCTAAGTTGCCGAAATACCTTTGCAAAGTCTCCGTTTTCGCCTGTCAATCAGGCTGGTCTGGTCAAAAGGGCGTTGTCTTCCCCCAGATTTTGCGTAGTTTTCCGTTGGTGGCGTAGTGGTGTGCGCATGCCCAAGGTCCCGAATCCTCTGCCAGGGGATTTAAAAGAGCGCGCTGTTCGTTTTCATTGGTGATCGGTGGGCGCGGCCATCTTCCTTTGGCCGCGCGTGCGCAGAAGCGGCGCTCTGCTGGCCGCGGCTTCAGGAAAATGGCCGCCGCGATATCCATCTGCGCACGCGCGGCATCCCGCGGCCATTTTCCTGAAGCCGCGGCCAGCAGAGCGCCGCTTCTGCGCACGCGCGGCCAAAGGAAGATGGCCGCGCCCACCGATCACCAATGAAAACGAACAGCGCTCTCTTTTAAATCCCCTGGCAGAGGATTCAGGACTTTGGGCATGCGCACACCACTACGCCACCAACGGAAAACTACGCAAAATCTGGGGGAAGACAAGACGCCCTTTTGACCAGACCAGCCTGATTGACAGGCGAAAACGGAGACTTTGCAAAGGTATTTCGGCAACTTAGGTGGGTAATAAACGCATAACAAACACACTAATGTAATGCCCACCTCTGCCCCTATTTAACGCTATTTTTATCCCATCTTCCAAAAACGTGGTGACAGGTTCCCTTTAATACATTTTTAAAATAACCATCTGCTGCATTCTTGGCTTGGCAGTGACTGTGCATATTGAGCACTGTGTTCGGCTTTTTCAGTCAGTGCCATATAAAAAAAGAATGAAGTAGAACGGTAGAGAATGAATGAAGTAGAACGGCAAATACTTAACTTCTCCATTCAGAGCTCCATTTTCTAGGAATGGTCCGAGCAAGCATAGCAAAGTGATTAAGAAATTAATAAAATACCCACCAACCGCATTCCTGGAGTAGCAGTGAGTGAACATATTGAGAGCTGTGGTCAGCCATTACAGTCAGTGCCACAGAGAAACACTGGAGTAGAGGTGCACATTCTTGACATTTTCTTCACTCAGAGCTCCATTTTTGCAATTGGTGAATTTCCCATGCATCAGATCCCAAGTAATTAAGAAATCAATAAAATACCCACCAGCCGCATTCCTGGAGTAGCATTGACTGAGAATGTTGAGCGCTATACTAGGCTATTTCAGTCAGTGTCGTAAAGAAAGAATTGGAGCGGAGGTGCACATACTTGATTTCTGCTCTGTTCAAATTTCTAGTTTTGGGGTTGTTGGGGGTCCCAGCTGTAAATTCCCAAATGATTAACTAGTTATTAAAATATCCCAATCACTATTATAAAAAAGCATGCCCAGATAATTTGATATTTATGGGGAGTTAGGATAGACATCGATCTCTTGTGAATAGTCAACTTTACGTGGGGTTCAGTTATTCTATAAAGATGTAAAAAAAATTGTCCTGCATGAGCCATTATTTAGCCAAGACGTACATTTCATGCGCACTAGGTTACAGCTAGTCTAGGTTACTGATCGCCAGGAGCTCCCGCTTACACCAGGGGGAAAACAACAATGGAAAAATGAAGCAAGCTAAGATATATGGTACCGTAAATCTAAAATAAATTAACCCATTTAATTAAATAAATACATAAATCAAGGTATAGGTCCATCCATCTGATTGTTTGCAGGTTAATTTGCCAATTTCAAATTGAAAATGCATTGGAACACAATTTCTGTCATTTCTAGTTAGAGGTGAAAATCTTCGCCTTATTTACATTCAAATTACTTTTGCTTGGATGTCCGCAGAGCACGATGGCTGCGGTTTCTTATTCCGACACATTCTTGAATCATGTAAGGGGCTAAAATAAAATGGCCAGATATTTTAGCTATCATATTTAGACTGTGCGAATAGCTACCTAGGTATGTATACACAATCTTGGAGTAGGGTTCATTTAGCCACCAGAGGAAAATGTTTTGAGGTTTCCTCCTCCATCTATACAGAACATGTTCCTGTGCTCTTTCGGTTGCATTGTAATCTTTAGCTTCTCACGTCAGATCATTAGAAGATCTAATGGAGCTCTTGTAAATAATCCTATAAGAAAAAGACTCAAGTGTTGGCTTCAAGGTCAGGACTACATGAAATGATCTTTAGGTGGACCTTGGGGAGACATTGGGGATCCATTATTGTGTTAGATCCCAAAGGCACCAGAGGATACCCTTATATTCTAATTGTACACATTCACCATGTGGATATGACTCTGGCATCATCCACACATGACTGCACGAGTCTAAGAGCAAGATTAATGCATTTGCGCCTCTTTTGTCTAGACTTTGGTGGTTTTAACCTATTTTTCATTTGTACCAAATTTTTCTTTTAATTTGCAGTTTATTAACCCCTTTACCCCCAAGGGTTGTTTGCACGTTAATGACCGGGCCCATTTTTACAATTCTGACCACTGTCCCTTTATGAGGTTATAACTCTGGAACGCTTCAACGGATCCCGGTGATTCTGACATTATTTTCTCGTGACATATTGTACTTCATGATAGTGGTAACATTTCTTTGATATTACCTGCGTTTATTTGTGGAAAAAAAGGAAAATTGGCGAAAATTTTGAAAATTTCACAATTTTCCAACTTTGAATTTTTATACGATTAAATCACAGAGATACAGTACCGACCAAAAGTTTGGACACACCTTCTCATTTAAAGATTTTTCAGTATTTTCATGCCAATGAAAATTGTAAATTCACACTGAAGGCATCCAAACTATGAATTAACACATGTGGAATTATATACTTAAAAAAGTGTGAAACAACAGAAAATGCGTCTTATATTCTAGGTTCTTCAAAGTAGCAACCGTTTCTTTGATGACTGCTTTGCACACTCTTGGCATTCTCTTGAAAATACTTAATAAGTAACATTTCCCACATGTCTACTTTACATCAGCACGATTTTGGAACCAAAATTTTTTTTGTTAGGGAGTTATAAGGGTTAAAAGTTGACCAGCAATGTCTCATTTTTACAACACCATTTTTTTTTTTAGGGACCACATCTCATTTGAAGTCATTTTTAGGGGTCTATATGATAGAAAATAACCAAGTGCGACACCATTCTAAAAACTGCACCCCTCAAAGTACTCAAAACCACATTCAGGTGTTTCACAGGAATTTTTGGAATGTTTAAATAAAAATTAACATTTAACTTTTTTTGACAAAAAATTTAATTCAGCTCCAATTTGTTTTATTTTACCAAGGGTAACAGGAGAAAATGGACCCCAAAAGTTGTTGTACAATTTGTCCTGAGTACGCCGATACCCCATATGTGGGGGTAAACCACTGTTTGGGTGCATGGCAGAGCTCGGAAGTGAAGGAGCGCCATTTGACTTTTCAATACAAAATTGACTGGAATTGAGATGGGACGCCATGTTGCGTTTGGAGAGCCCCTGATGTGCCTAAACATTGAAACCCCCCACAAGTGACACCATTTTGGAAAGTAGACCACCTAAGGAACTTATCTAGATGTGGGGTGAGCACTTTGACCCATTAAGTGATCCACAGAAGTTTATAATGCAGAGACGTAAAAATAAAAAAATATATTTTTTCACAAAAATGATCTTTTCGCCCCCAATTTTTTATTTTCCCAAGGGTAAGAGAAGAAATTGGACCCCAAAAGTTGTTGTACAATTTGTCCTGAGTACGCTGATAACCCCATATGTGGGGGTAAACCACTGTTTGGGCGCATGGGAGAGCTCGGAAGGGAAAGAGCACCGTTTGACTTTTCAATGCAAAATTAAACAGAAATTGAGATGGGACGCCATGTTGCGTTTGGATGAGCCCCTGATGTGCCTAAACAGTGGAAACGCCCCAATTATAACTGAAACTCTAATCCAAACACACCCCTAACCCTAATCCCAACGGTAACCCTAACCACACCCCTAACCCTGACACACCCCTAACCCCAACCCTATTCCCAACCGTAAATGTAATCCAAACCCTAACTTTAGCCCCAACCCTAACTGTAGCCTTAACCCTAACCCTAGCCCTAACCCTAATGGGAAAATAGAAATAAATACATTTTTAAAATTTTTTTATTTTTCCCTAACTAAAGAGGTGATGAAGGGGGGTTTGATTTACTTTTTATAGCGGGTTTTCTAGCGGATTTTTATGATTTGCAGCTGTCACACACTAAAAGACGCTTTTTATTGCAAAAAATATTTTTTGCGTTACCACATTTTGAGAGCTATAATTTTTCCATATTTTGGTCCACAGAGTCATGTGAGGTCTTGTTTTTTGCGGGACGAGCTGACGTTTTTTATTGGTAACATTTTCGGGCTTGTGACATTTTTTGATCGCTTTTTATTCCGATTTTTGTGAGGCAGAATGACCAAAAACCAGATATTCATGAATTTCTTTTGGAAGGGGGCGTTTATACCGTTCCGCGTTTGGTAAAATGGATGAAGCAGTTTTATTCTTCGAGTCAGTACGATTACAGCGATACCTCATTTATATCATTTTTACGTTTTGGCGCTTTATACGATAAAAACTATTTTATAGAAAAAATAATTATTTTTGCATCGCTTTATTCTGAGGACTATAACTTTTTTATTTTTTCGCTGATGATGCTGTATGGCAGCTCGTTTTTTGCGGGACAAGATGACGTTTTCAGTGGTACCATGGTTATTTATATCCATCTTTTTGATCGCGTGCTATTCCACTTTTTGTTTGGCGTTATGATAATAAAGCATTTTTTGCCTCTTTTTTTTTTACGGTGTTCACTGAAGGGGTTAACTAGTGGGACACTTTTATAGGTCGGGTCATTACGGATGCGGCGATACTAAATATGTGTACTTTTATTTATTTTTTTATTTAGATAAAGAAATGTATTTATGGGAACAATATATATATATATATATATATATATATTTATTTTTTTTTTATTATTTTTATTAGGAATTTTTTTTTTTTACACATCTGAATTTTTTTTTACACTATAACATTGTCCTGGGGGTGGGGGAGTTAGCATCATGTTATCGTGTAAGATCACTAATCTGACACTTTGCACAGCACTGTGTCAGATCAGCAATCTTACAATGCTGCAGGCTTACCAGCGCCTGCACTGAGCAGGCGCTTGGTAAGCCACCTCACTGCAGGACCCGGATGCAGCCCCGGGGCCATTTTGGATCCGGGGCCTGCAGGGAGAAGAAGGTAGGAGACCCTCGGAGCAACGCGATCACATCGCATTGCTCCGGGGGTCTCAGGGAGGCCCGCAGGGAGCCCCCTCCCGGCATGATGCTTTCCTATACCGCCGGAACACTGCGATCATGTTTGATCGCAGTGTGCCGGGGGTTATTGTGCCAGGGGCGGTCCGTGACTGCTCCTGACACATAGTGCCAGATGTCAGCTGCGATAGGCAGCTGACACCCAGCTGCGCTCCCCCCATGAGCGCGGCCTATCGCTATGACGTACTATCCCGTCGAGGTGGGGTGGGCCCGTATGATTACAGACGGTATAGTACGTCAGATGTCAGAAAGGGGTTAAAAAGTCTATATGTGTCCACCTGTCATGCTGTGGTGGTCTTCAATAAGGAAGAGGGGGCCTCAAACTGTCCTTGGAAATGGATCATACAACAAATAAAGGGAACACTAAAATACCACATCCTAGATATCTCTGAATGAAATATTCCAGTTGCAAATTATTATTCATTGCATAGTGGAATGTGTTCAGAATAATACAACATAACAAATATCAATGTAAATCAAAATGAATATCCCACGGAGGTCTGGATTTGGAATGATACTCAAAATCAAAGTGAAAAAAAATCAAATTACAGGTTGATCCAACTTCGGTGGAAATGCCTCATGACAAGGAAAAGATGCTCACTACTGTGTGTGGCCTCCAGGTGCCTGTATGACCTCCCTACTGTACAACGCCTGGGCATGCACCTGATGAGATGGCGGATGGTCTCCTGAGGGATCTCCTCCCAGACCTGGACTAAAGCATCCGCCAACTCCTAGACAGTCTGTGGTTGAATGTGGGGAACGGGCGGGCCAGTCCATAGCTTCAATGCCTTCATCTTGCAGGAACTGCTGACAGACTCCCGCTACATGAGGTCTGGCATTGTCCTGCATTAGGAGGAACCCAGGGCCAACCGCACCAGCATATGGTCTCACAAGGGGTCTGAGGATCTCATCTCGAAACCTAATGGCAGTCAGGCTACCTTTGGCGAGCACATGGAGTGCTAGGTGGCCCTCCAAAGAAATGCCACCCCACACCATTACTGACCCACTCCCGGTGTTCTGTGGCAAATGTCAAGCGTTCTGCACGATGTTGGGCTGTGAGTAGTGTTGAGCATTCCGATACCGCAAGTATCGGGTATCGGCCGATACTTGCGGTATCGGAATTCCGATACCGAGATCCGATACTTTTGTGGTATCGGGAATAGGAATCGGAAGTTCCCAGTGTATGGTTCCCAGGGTCTGAAGGAGAGGAAACTCTCCTTCAGGCCCTGGGATATGGATCCTAGGAATTTAGGACCTGAGAATGACGTCACGGCTTGTGATTGGTCGCGTGGCGGTCACATGAGCGCACGCGACCAATCAGAAGCCGTGACGTCATGGAAGGCCCTAAACGCGCTCATTTTAAGCAAAGAAGGCTGCCGGTTAACAGCGGTGAGGTGCAGGGGCCTCCGGAGAGGTGAGTATATCAATATTTATTATTTTAATTCTTTATTTTACACATTAATATGGATCCCAGGGCCTGAAGGAGAGTTTCCTCTCCTTCAGACCCTGGGAACCATCAGGATACCTTCCGATACTTGGTGTCCCATTGACTTGTATTGGTATCGGGATCGGCGATATCCGATACTTTTCGGGTATCGGCCGATACTATCCGATACCGATACTTTCAAGTATCGGACGGTATCGCTCAACACTAGCTGTAAGCACAACCTCCATCTGTGGACGTCGGGCGCTCAGACCATCCTCATGGAATCAATTTCTAACCGTTTGTGCAGACACATGCACATTTGTGGCCTGCTGGAGGTCATTTTGCAGGGCTCTGGCAGTGCTCCTCCTGTTCCTACTTGCACAAAGGCTGAGGTAGCGGGCCTGCTGCTGGGTTGTTGCCCTCCTATGGCTCCCCTCCACGTCTCCTCGTGTACTGGCCTGTCTCCTGGTAGCACTTCCAGCCTCTGGACACTAAGCTGACAGACACAGCAAACCTTCTTGCCACAGTTCACATTGATGTGCCATCCTGGATGAGCTGCACTACCTGAGCCACTTGTGTGGGTTGTAGAGTCTGTCTCATGCTACCACTAGTGTGAAAGTACAACCAACATTCAAAAGTGACCAAAACATCAGCCAGAAAGCATTGGTACTGAGATGTGGTCTGTGGTCCCCACCTTATTGAGGGTGTCTTGATAATTGCCAATAATTTCCATCTGTTGTCTATTCCATTTGCACAACAGCATGTGATATTGATTGTCAATCAGTGTTGCTTCCTAAGTGGACAGCTTGATTCACATGATTCACAGAAGTTTGATTTACTTGGAGTTATATTCCGTCGTTTAAGTGTTCCCCTTATTTTTTTGAGCAGTGTATATATATATATATATATATATATATATATATACACACACACACACACACACCGTATATATATATATATATATATATATATATATAAACAAACAGGGAAAATAAAAAGCAACTTACATACAAACACACAAAACACTCATCAAGGATAGAGAGGAATAAACGGAAGGATAGGAAGGCACAAACCAAATACGAATAGGACAATAGAGAAAGCATACACCCCAAAACAGCAGACAACAATCTCCAGCAGCAACTACAAACTCCAACTTCAGCACACTAACTCCAGCAAGTCAGGAAGCTAAACTTTCACAGGCAGTGATGAGAAGGTCTGGACAGACTTTGCAGAGAGAGAAAAAGAGCAGGTCAGGAGAAGCTGTGAGATGGAGCTGCATGTCTCTAACCAGCATACAATGAGTCGTTAACCTCTTCAGCGCCAAAGGAAACAAAGTCCATTTAATATGAGGAACAAAAGACATGGGCTAAATGGAAGACCTAGGTTTCACAGTACATAAAGATCACCTAACCCCAGATCTCCCAGAAGGACGTGACACCACCTGTTTTGTTTTTTTTACACCGTGGCCGTGGTTTTGAATTTTCCAGAATTTTGTGGCCGATTCATCAGTTGTGATTTCTTTTAAAAACTTGCTAAATTTTTTAGCATATGTACTTCAGCTCTGCCATGGAATTATGATATGTACGCAAATTTGCACAAATTATGCAATGTTTTAGCACAGCATACCTCTTTTTGCTCTAAAAAGGAGCAAGAAAAAGGTAAAAGACAAGAATAAAGAACATTTTTTTAATTTCGGGCAAACTTCATTAACCACATGCACCATTTTAAAGAATTTGGTGCAAAAAATGACACCGAATGCCACAAGACCCAAAAAGAAAAAGGGACTGAAAGCGCAAACAATGAGTTGGGTCTTATGTCTGTAAAAAAAATAAAAAAAATTTGATTTTTAAATCTTCCAGTTTGGGGTTCATCAGCCTATAATTACAATAAGATTTTTTGGAGTGAAAGCAAATATCCCCTTAATAGACAGACAAATAGAACAAGACCTGATGGTAAAAATTTAACACCATTATTGGAATAAATGGCAACCTATGAATGCCTTGTTTGCCTAAGGGCCATGCAGTGGTCCTTTTGGAATTTAAATGTGCTATTTGCAAATGTAAATTCCCAGAGTAGCATTGTATGACCTCTACATTTCTTTCTGCCCGCTTTGCACTTGTTCCCCCTTACAATCCAGTCAGAGGCCTCTCACCTAGACATATCAGATTTCCTGCTTTGCACTGAAGAGTGCAAACAACCCGAAACACGTGTCTGCAAATGGAATTAGTTTTTTCTTCTTATCCTAAGTCATGTGGCAAGGCACATGAAAGGGTCGCTAGTGACTTTTAGGATTGTTCTATACAATTGTCACGCCGTTAACGGCGATAAAGGGGCAGGACGGCGTACTGTGACCCGCACCTGTCCCTGCCACTATAAAGGGGCCCTGGCTTACCCTTATCTCAGGGGTACCTATAATGGTTAGGAGGCCTGAGCCGCCAGCGTATCCCTGTCTCCTGTGCAGGCCCTATCAGTGGCCCCCTCTTCCCCCCAGGGAGGAGGACTGCACCAGTGTATTAATATGACAAGTAAACAGGGTATGCAGACAAGGTAACTAAAATTTCAAACTCACCAGAAAGGTAGAGGGGGAAAAAAAACTAGGAAGGAAAACAGGTTTAACATGCAACCAATACAGCAGACAACAATCTCTGTAGATAAACCTCCAAGCTCCTAACACCACGCTCCTTCCCACTTCAAGCCAGGCAGCAGAACTGATCACTGACAACAGTTGTAGTCAAAGCTGAGTCTATATAGGAGAGATTACAAAAAACAATTTAGCTGAGAGACCAAGCTCTCAGCAACTTCAGCAACAAGGTTTAACTCCCGCCCTGCTGGCACAAGACAGCCAGGTCAGAATTCAGGAGAAGAGCTTCTGTTCACCGTGTGTGAACGAGGTCCAGAGCGCTGCGGTTCTCTGGAACCTCTCTGTCGCGGTAGCCCAGTGACAATAGTTGGCAGCAGAGATCAAGTTCTCTTGCTTCTGAAGAGGCTATTTACATTTCCAGAGGAGCATTGCATGGCCTATAAGTCTCCTGACGCTGGTTTGGAACTCTCTACAAGGAGAAACGTTCCCCCTACACCCTTCAGTCAGAGGACTCTCACCTAAAGAAATCAGAACTTCTGCTTTGCACTGAGCAGGGGCAACACCTCGAAACACGTGTTTGCAAATGGAGCTTCTGGTTTGTCTTCTTATCCTAAGTCATGCTAGATATTTAGATTTCCAGAGGAGCATTGCATGGCCTATAAGTCTCCCGAAGCTGGCTTGGCACTCTCTGCAAGGAGAAACATTCCACCTACACCCTTCTTGTCTTCTAATCCTAAGTCATGTGGCAAGGCTCGGTAGAGGGTTAGTACTGACTTTTACAATTGCTACTTTCAATACGTGGTGCAAAAAGTTCAGTCCTCTTCCTTTTGAAGAGGTTATCTGCATAGCATGACTATAAAACCACAGAAACCTGTTGGGTCGTAGTCCACTACTCCATTACGGCCCAGCAATCTTATGTTCAAATTTGTGGATCTTTTCTTCTTCCATTTCTTTGAAAAGAGACAAATACTGTAGTCTAGGCTGTTATGTTCTAGATGAGCTACTGTTGCGTTACTCATATATTTGTCATGGAATAACACATTTGTTTGCACCTTTTCATCTCCATCCCTTTATTGAGTAAAAAATCCTGATTATTTTTACAGGAATGAGGTTTGGCCAGTCCTGGTTATTTTTTTTTTAACGATGTTATTCAGCCTCAGCAAATAGTATAAGCAAAGGAATTGCCAAAAGGGAAAAAGTTGGGGAATGTAAGTCAGTATTAGTAAGAAGCGAGTTTTTCATCAGGCTTACACTTGACGTCTGTCCATAGTAGACTGCTCAAAGAATGATGCGGGATGGGAATTTCTGCTCACTAGAGACCCCAATCCATGTATTATACACATGGCATGAAGAGATTAAGTGGCATGCCGATGACCATAGCCCACTGGGCTTCAAATGGGAGAATAACAACGTCAAAGCCTATGATTTGCAAGGTTGTTGCAGCTGAAAAATTCAGAATTTCAAGGGTTACACTGAAAAGTGTATGACAATATAAAAAATAATATTATCCTTTTGCTTAACTTTATCAGCTGCCAGAGAAAAGGAAAAAAACCCCTACACAATGGACAGAGGAGAGTGTTGGGGAACAGAGAGACATGTACGCCAAATGAAATGGACACGCTTGCCTGAGCGCTCAAGTTCTTCGCGTCCATGTTCTCTTTCTATTATTTATGTGTTAGTTTGGGGCTTAAGCTCAATTTTTTGTCAGGAATTCTTGATTGTTGATTGATGGAAAACATACCAAGGGGGCAGTTGGAAATAGTTTTTCTTTTATTTGAAAGTTGTTGTTATTGTTTTTAGAATTTGTCCAGGAGAACAGAGTAACTGCAAAAATATCCTTCAGTGCTTGGTATTTTGCCAGCACTGAATCAATTCTTCAATTTAAGTAAATGCACAAAGTAAAAGAAAAAAATGTTAATAAATAAACAAAACTTTTAACTTATTCTTATACAGTATATAGTTTCATTATTTATACAAAATGTTATTTCTGAATTCTAATCCGATGTGGATGTTCTCTAGTTTTTGCCCAGAGAGTCAGACGCGCGATGTGGTATTCTTGCTTTGTTTTAGAAACTCTGACTGCTTTGTATAAATCTAAACTTAAAGGGGTTTTCCAGGCACAATGTAAATGCTGTCGGATACACATTAGTAAAACTTAGAACACATCTTACAAGTTTATATATTAAATTATTCTACAAATAATGCTTATCCCCCACCGGATTGAAGTCCAGAGCTGCATTCAAAATTCTGCTTCTATCTACTAGCAACAGCTGACATGCTTGTTGACTAAGTTTTTAGTTAGGTTTGGCTGCCTGGTGTAAGGATGATACTTCCTTGAATGCAAAGCATAAAAATAGGCTCCTTGGGCTAGAAGGAATACTAATAGATATCACTTCTGCAGAATTATGAATGCCGCTCTAGAATAAAATACAAGATGCAACTCAGGGTCACCGCAATATTATGATAGAACATTATGTATACAGTAATACCTCTTGGAAACGACCACACAAAATTTTATACAGAAAGTGGTCAATTATCCCCTACTGTATTGTATTCCAGAGCAGATTTCAAAATTCTGCTTCTCCCTATTAGAAATAGCTTGTTAATAGTGATCCCCCAAGAAGCTTAGTTTAGTCCCTAGTTAGGCTGGTGTAAAGACGATACTTGCTAGAATGTAAAGTCTAAGAGTCTTCTCTGTGTGACAGAAGGAATACTTCTGCAGAATTATGAATGCAGCTCTGGAATAAATATAAGATGTAACTCAGGATTACTACAATATTATATACTATTAGAGATTATTATGTATATAGTAATACCTTTTGGAAACAGTCATCCAAAAATATGTGTAGAAAAGCAGTCAACTATCCCCTACTGTATTGTAGTCCAGTGCAGAATTCAAAATTCTGCTCCTTCCTATTAGAAACAGCTGACATGCTTGTTCACAGAGACCCCCCTTAGCTGAGCTCATGGCTAGGTTAAGCTGCCTGGTGTAAAGATGACACTTCCTAGAATGCAAAGCCTAAAAGCTTTTTCCTTGGGGCAGAAAGAATATTTCTGCAGTCATGAATGCAGCTCTGCAGTAAAATATAAGATGTAACTCAGGATTAGTGATGGGCAAACGCCTGGATGTTTGGGTCTGGCTGATCAGTTAAAAAAAAAAAAATGGTTCGGGTACCAGAACAGTTCCCAAACCTGGATCCCATTCACATTAAAGGGGGAGTCCGAACATCCAGTGTTTTCCACACTGTCATGTGTGTCAGTGCGGCAAATGATGACTCTTATCGGCGGTAATGTCATTACCGCCAGTCAGATGACATGAGTCTGCAGCTGTGACTGGAGGTAAAAAGTTTACCGCCAGTCACAGGCGCTGGCTGATGGGACTACTACTCCCATCAGCCTACGCCTGCTGTCGCTAATAAGTGAGAGCAGGTGGCAGCTGATGGGAGTATTCATCAGCTAGCACCTGTGTTATAAATAATCAGCATGGCAAAACTAACAGCTGCGGGTTATCAAAAACAGAGGGGTTCCTACGCCGTTTTTAAAAAAAAAAAATATTTTTATAAATAATTTTAAAAACTGTGTGGGCTCCCCCCATTTCTAACAACCAGGCAAGCTAAAGCAACAGCCTAAAAATAGCAACAGGCAGCCGCACCAGAAAAGTCATATCTATTAGGTGTGCCAATTCTAGCTCTTTCCCCAGCTCTTCCTACTTGCCCTGTGGTGGAGGCAAGTAGGGTTCATATTTGTGGGGTTGATGTCACCTTTGTATTGTCAGGTGACATCAAACCCACAGCTTAGTAATGGAGAGGTGTCTATAAGACGCTTATCCATTACTAATCCTATAGTTATATTGTAAATTAACACACAACTAGAATAAAGTCCTTTATTTGAAATAAAAAAATTACTCTTTTATTTAAAAATACCAAACACCGTTATACTCACCCATTCCATTGAAGTCATCGTCTCCTGTAAAAAAAACAGAAAATAACAAAAATACTCACCTAATGCCCATTTTATTGAAGTAATTGCCTCCTGCAAAAAAACCAAAAAAAAAACCAACCATATCCCTTACCTGTCCCTAGTTCTGTCCCACGTCGTAATCCTTGTCTGCGATAAATAGTTTTCAAACTGGACGGTGCCAAGATGTGACCGTCGAAATAGAAAACCACTGGAGAATGAGCTTCTGCGAGCACAGCCTCAGTAACTATTGGTGACATCACTGAGGTTACCGCAGGTCACGGAGGCTGCGTTCCCAGCCGGGCCCCTGAACTGCAGTGACCTCAGTGAGATCACCGCTCGCACCATGAGAAAAAGTCTCATGATGTAGTGCTGAGCTCAAGGAGTTCACCAAAGTTTACTATGAGAATTTCTCACAGTGAATTTTGGTAAACTCACTGAGCTCAGCACTGCACCGTAAAATTCTCATGGTAAACTTTGGTGAACTCTTTGGGTTCAACGCTGCATCATGAGACTTTTTCTCATGGTGTGAGCGGTGATACCACTGAGGTCACCACAGTTCAGGGGCCAGGCTGGGAATGCAGCCTCAGCGACCTGCGGTAACTTTGATAACATCACAACTTGTACAGAACGTCAGACAGGTGAGGGATATGGTTGTATATTATTTTTGTTTTTTTACAGGAGACAATAGGTTCAATGGAATGGGAGTTAGGTGAGTATAACTGTGCTTGCTGTTTTATTTTTTTTTTAAAGTAAAAGTTTTTTTAATTTCAAATAAAGGACATTATTATGGCTGTGTGTTTATTTACAATATAACTATAAGATTAATAATGAATAGGTGACTTATAGTATAACTTAAAAAAAAATAGAGTGGGGACACATCTACTCTTGATAACCAGACTTACTAAAGCTGATAGCTGAGGGTTGCAGCCTGCAGCTGTCAGTTTTTCCATGCTGGCTATCAAAAATTCTGGAGAACCCACAACATTTTTTTTCTATTTCTAGTGCAGGCACCGGCTGATGAACACTCCCATCAACTGTCACCTGCTCTCACTGTTATTAGTGGCAGCAGGCATAGACTGGCAGGAGTAGTAGTCCTATCAGCCAACTTTTTACTTCGGGTCACAGCTGCAGGTTCACACTGTCATCTGACAGTGAGGGAGCAGCGGCACTCTGACCGATGGTATTAATCTTCGAGTCGCTGATGTTTCTTGAGCTGTCATGCAGATGACAGAGCGAGAAAAACTGTTGTTAGGGATGCCAAACCTGAAAAGTAACACGGACTTCCTGTTGAAGTCCATGTTCGGGGTCTGTGCCAAAGAGTAGGTGTTCAGTACGGACCCCGAACTTTACTGTTAAGGTTCGCTTAGTATAATAGAACATTATGTATACAGTAATATTTTATGGAGACGGCCACCCAAAATTGTATAAAAAAAGTAGTCGACTCTCCCCCACTCTATTGAAGTTAAGAGCTGAACACAAAATTCTGCTTGTTCCTATTAGAAAAAGCCAACATGCTTGTCGACCCCTAAAATCTTATTGAGCTCCTAGATAGGTTTAACTGCCCGGTGTAAAGAAGACACTTCCAGAATGCAAAGCCTAAAAGTCATCTCCTTGAGACAAAAGGAATAGGGGTAGATTTCACTTCTGCAGAATTATGAATGCAGCTCTGGAGTAAAATATATGTAACTCAGGATCACCACAAAATTATACATCATGTATACAATAATATCTTTTAGGAGGCGACCAACAAAAATTGTTTTAAAGAAAATGGCCAATATGCCTAATAAATAAGTGGAACTGAAAAATAATCTGGATCAGGGAGGTTTGTCTTTTTCTACCGTTCTTTATTGCAATATTTGCAATTTTCTAGGTAAAATGGTTTTATATACCTACTGGAAAACACTGAAGCTAAACCTTGAACCAACCTACATTACCATACTTCAATCTGGAGACCGATGAACAATGCCGCATTGAGCTTAGTTAATGAGACACCCAATGCATTGAGGTCAAGGATTAAAAACTCTTGGATATGTTTTTTTCTTTATTACAAACAGTTTTCTCGGAAAGTTGGAATATCGTGATCAATATTTAACGAAATATTGAAAAACCATGAGCTTCCAGGGAAAATATTAAAAATATAAAAAGCGCCCTTTATCCATTTACATCCTGGCCCAAACCATGTCATCATGGAAGAAGATCAAACGGTGTTAACGGTTTCAATATTTATCCGCTGCAGGGAAACCATCTTTAAAAAAAAAAAAAAAAACAGGGGGGAGACAAGAGATATTCTGCTAATGGCTGTGTACCGCCATTAAAATGAAAAGCTTAATGCATCTTATAATCAGAGGACAATTTGCAAATCATTAAGAGAAATGTAAAATTCCATTAAAATACAAATCAAGCATCCCTCACCGGACTAATAATCTTTTTTTTTTTCTGTAATATTTTGCATTTCTCTGCCTTTTCTTTCTTTTTTTTTTTTTTTCCCCCAAATATCCAGGCAGCGCAAATTATGAGTTCCTGAATATGTTATTTACCACATCCTATTTCTTTAACGAGAGACAGAGAGGAGTATAATCTGCTATTCAGAGCAGGTACTAATGAAGAATTCTATATATTCTGAAATTTAATTAAAACCCCAAAGATTTCAAATTAGATGCAATTTGAAATGCCTGGGGCAGGAATACATGCACTTGCGTGGCAAGGGTATCAGACTGAAAGTTGATACCGTAATTGGTTTTGATGTATTTTTGTGTTGCCAGGCTGATGCACAGAACTCATAACCATATAAAAATTCTCTGTAGATTACCTGCTCATTGAAAATGCCATCACTCAGGTAGTTCTCCACTAAATTACCATGCTACTAAAATGCACAAAGTGATTTGAGGAGAATAGTGGCACAGCTGGTCGATGCTGCCAATGAGTTATGCATGTGTCGAGCCTGATTTTTTTTTTTTTTTCACAGTAAAATATGCTCGGTTGAATATTAAAATATAATTGGCATTCAAGCTAAGTAGCTTAAACCATTTTGTTATCTTATTTTAAACCGATTTTGGCTCCTTTCGAAATTATTATTATTTTTTTTTCAAAGATGCGATCCACAAATTAATGACACCATCATATTCGGCAAAATTTGCTAGGGTTTTTTTTTACATTTTTTTTTTTTTGCGTTTGTCGTAAATAGGACTAGATTCTATAGCCTTCTAGGGATGTCCTTTAATTCGAGTTTCTCTTCAACATCAAAAGCTCAATTCAGGAAAAAGAAGAAGAAGAAAAAAAAATATTCCTTTTGTGTAGGTTCTTGCATATTTTATTCTGAAGAGTGCAGGATGCAAATTTCAAGGAATAATGTATAGGTCTTTGAAATTCAAGACTCCCTCTCTTTTTTTCTTCCCGATGCTGATGAGGGCAGTTCTTCGTGACATGTTTAAAGTTGAGATAAAGCAAGGAAAAAAAATACACAGAACTGAACACGAAGAGTAATTTCCCCGGTAAATAGTCTGTTTATTTGAAACACGCTTTAACTGGTGTCAACAGCAGCGCGAATCAAGGCAGGAAACAATTAGCGTTGTTGCTAGTGTAAAAATATATGAAAAAAAGGAAAATATGGAAGAGGCCCCGCCACCGGGGAGAGTGAAGACTTCAAAGAGTCGTAATATACAAGGTGTCATAACTACTTCTGCAGGTTGTCTTGTCGAAAAAGAAGAATGTAAAGAGGTTGGAGATAGGTTCAGTTGTTTTCTTCGACATTTGTTTTCATGTTTGTTTCATTCGGAAAACATTAGATACAATTTGCCGGAGGATTGTTTTCCGCTGTTCGGTCTTTAAAAGGGGGTTTCTCCAGGAGAATGTGAACTGTGCTAATGTAACAGCGCAACAGAATAGACCCGGGAAAACGTTCCGGTAAATCTCATCCCATATATTCAATTGTTTAATGCTATGAATATAAAAAATTGACCCACGAAGTGCAGATACAATAACATTTTATTACAAATAGTGAAATTTACCATAAATAGTGCTCACCAAGAACAAATTATGAAATTCACGATATGTAGAGCAGCTCCATGAATGGAAAAAGAGAGTTTATTGGGACTCTGACCCAACAAAACATCCTTTCCTTTAGCCATTGTTCTCTTAGCCATAGTTAGATCAATTGTTATCCTACATGTATGTAGTTAAAGGAGTTGGACAACCACTTCTCAATTGCTATATTGTAAAATAAAAACAGCCAATACTTCCCTCCACGCCATCGCCGGGTCTCATGTGACACTGGCTGAACCGCTCACATGGCAAGACAATCAGCGGCTACTAATGGGCCGCTTCACTGTCACTTCCTGGAAGAAGTGAGAGCTGCGGCTGCTCTCTGACTTCCTACAAATGTCAAAGGAAGTGAGAATGAAGCAAGTTAATAACGGCTGCTGATTATCTGCAGGGCTCCTGTGGCATAACGATATCATGTGAGCCACGGAAGACCCGGCGCTGGCACAGGAGGGAAGTATGGGCTCTTTTTTTTATTTTCTCTGGGGGAATGTAGTAATTGAGAAGAGGTTGTCCAAGAAGTGGACAACCCATTTAACTGAGATCTTGTCCTTATCTGCCCAATCAGCTTCGTGACAAGGTGGCTTGGATTCATCAAGGCAAGGTTAAGAACAACAATGCAATGACTTGAGCAAAGTCTAGTCAGAATGTGGTCGGAAGCATGCATACTTGCAGTCACATAACTGCCAGCTCCAACAATAACCTTACCTTCGAACAATCAGGCCACTCCCCAACAAAAATGAATGCTTATTCTTTGCTCCTACTAATGGCGGCCGGTAGTGGTACAGCTGGTGTACATTATTTATGGCGTTAACACCATTACCCACCAACTGGCATGGGGCCTATATTGTACATGGATCCATATTTGACTTTAATGGAGTAAAGGGAAATACAGCCTCTGGCTGTCATGGTATGATGGGAATTGTAGTTTTGCAACAAGCTGGAATGCACTGATATAGAGAAAAATGAGCAAACTACTATGTAACCTTATTACTAGGAGAAATTACTCTAATAAAAGCCATCCCAGTGTTAAACACCCATAAGCAATAAACAACAAAAGGGTAAATAAAATCAAAGTTAAAAATTAATAAACTGCTATGTGTGCATCTCACAATATATTACCCAGTTGCCTGGTACATTTAGACTCGGCGTGTATCACATTTATAAATGTACTATACTATACAGTAAGGCAATTAATTTCTGTATGGGAACGCCACCATAATGTTTTCTTGCAATAAAAAAAGATATTTCATAGTTGTCAAGTCAAAAAGGCAAATTTTATGACAACTCAAAGAGCTACAATTTATTGCTTTCAATATTTTATATTAATGCTCTGATTTCCAAGACGGCAAAAAAAAAAAAAGTAAAAAAAAAAAAAACAAGAAAAGAAAATGAAATGATAAAAAAATAAAAAATAAAATAAAAAATATGACCAGAAACATAGCAATACTTGTCTTCTATGAAGTTTAATAACCATTCTTTTATAGAGATACTGTAAATCGAGAAAGCGCATCTCCCTGCCAATCAATTAAATATGACTTTTTTTTTGGGGGGGGGGGGGTGGATAAGGCAGAAGTATGGAGACCCTTTGACACATGATAGCTTGTCATCTTGCCACAGTCAAATCTGTTTTTGTCCGGCAAAATGAAGAACACATGGTGAATTTCTTATATAGTTTGGCGGTGAGTGGGTTTGTGCATTAAAGCACTGTGCAATAACTCTTTAATAGGAAAACATCCCTCTGGGAATGACTCCAGAAAGGGTTGTCTTGTGTAGTCTTTCCCGTAATTTATTCACTCAGTACTTTTCAGCGCTGTGTACATGACAATATCTGGCCGAGATAAAATATTTGCCGGAGCCGATGGTGAGTAAACAGGTCCCGACGACATGAGATGTAACCGGTTAATATTATTCCGGCGATATCTACGGTGAGTAAATATAAACCGTAATGCCAACATGTACGACAAGCGACTGTCATATTTCAGCCCCTGAATAATAATGATAATAATATTATTTCCCTTTTTTTTTACCACTTCGTGTTCGAGGAGAATGAGGAAGGGGGGGAAGAAGAAGACGGGATTGTTTACGTTGATCAGACGTTGGTGGAGGTTATAAAGGAACATGAAACAAAATGGTCCAGTCAAGCGCTTGAAAGAAATACATGAAGCAAAAATTGTGAGGACGATTTGCATAGAGTTCTCCAGAAGTATTTAAGCGCAATAGTCGCCCCAAGCTACACGAGTGCTTAATGCACGTCGGGAGAATACAAACTGTATACATTAAGGGTTTACACACAGTCCTATGGATACCAGGCTTCTAATAATCCTAGAATGAAAGACTTCCCAAGAATTAGAAAAGGAATGAGGATTGTACATATATTTCTCATTAATTTCTAATCTAAAAGCACAGATTTCTTTTTAGCACGTATGAAGCATCATTTGGTTTTCAAGAAGAGGCAATCTTGACCATAGGAGTGCAACATTCCGGGAACTTGAAGAACAAGATGACAAGAAGTCGAAGGACATCATCCTTAAAACGAACCTGTCACCAGGATTTTGCTAAGAAAACTACAGGCATTGTTAGGTTGGCGGTGTTAAACTGATTAAAATGATACCTGGGATGTAGAAATCCATCTTGAGGTTCTTATGTAATAAGTGTTAGAAGTTTTCAGTTAATGAGATGCCCGTGCTCCAGGGTGGGACTGTAGGCTTATCTTGGTGCTCTAGGCCAGAGAAACCAAGGAAAGACCTGCCCACAGGCCGCCCAGAAGAACAAAGAGTCTGTCTCTCTCTCTGTCTCTATGATGAGGAACATGTTCGTGCTTCGGGCGGCCTGTGGTCAGGTCGTTTCTTGGTTTCTCTGTCCTAGAGCAGGAAGATAAGACTTTGCCTACAGTCCTGCCCCAGAGCATGGGTATATCATTAACTGAAAACTTCTAACACTGATTACACAAGAACCACAAGCTGGATTTCTTCACCTCAAGTATCATTTTAATCATTATAACAGCACTAACATGACAATGCCTGTAGTTTACCTAGTAAAATACTGGTGCCAGGTTCACATTAAGCATGATGAATCAACCTGATGAATGAGCAGCGTTTTGCTTGTTCGTTGGGTGATGTTTACACCTATGAACTCTCGTCTGCAATGCCAGTATTTATAAATGCAGAAGCTACCCACATACACAGTATGTGACAAAAACATTGTATGTTACATACACATATGTACATAACACACACACACACACACACACACACACAGAGCACCTATATAAAGACACATGCATACACAGAGCACATACACACAGATCCATGCATGCACATACATACACGTGTGACGTTCATCACACGGTGTTTGCATAGACGTTTGTGATCTTACTATTACAAAGCATACAAGCCACCTCCACTGTCATGCTTGCTGCACTAGAACTGATAAACCTTGTGATGAGCGGACGTTTTTCCCCCGATTTTTTGCCTGGACGTTCATCTCTTGTCTTTTGAATGGATGGACGGACTTCTTGGCTGAGAGACCGCTATTGATGAGCTGGATAATGCCGTTTCTCTTTTCTTGGGAAGTGTACATACAGAGACAAGCATGCACATACAGACACACACAATACTTACCAGTCTTCTGTCACATGGTCGTGATGTCACCAAAGGTCCTGAAGTTCCGCAGAGTACAAGACCTGTGGTGACATCATGGTAACATGACTGTGATGTCACCAAAGGTCCTGAAGTTCCGTAGAGTACAAGACCTGTGGTGACATCATGGTAACATGAATGTGATGTCACTAAAGGTCCTGAAGCAGTCTCCACATCAGAAGCTTTACTGATAATGTTATTATCAGTGAAGCTTCTGCGGTAGATTCTGGGTCACCCCCCAAGTCTTTATCTACTAATGCTGGCCTTGACTCCACCCCATCACTGATTGGCAGCTTTCTGCCTTGACATGGTGCACACAGAAAGCTGTCAGTGTTGTGGCAGGGGTTATACCAGAGCTCGGAATTCAGTAAACTGGTAGATATGCAGCAGATAAAATCCCTGTTTTATCAAAACCACAGATAGCAGTCCAGTTAGGGCTTGTGCAGATGACTGTAGGTTTGCTCAGCCTGCGATCCGTCAAAACATCGGATAACACTTGGACCAATGTTATTCAATCAGGCTGTGTACATGTTCGATTTCTTCCTCAACAGCATGCACAATTTCCCTCTGGAAATCGGATGGCACGCAGCCATTCATGTCTATGTGTCCGTGGAAAACGTTGGACTGCACTTGGATGACATCCAAGTGTGGTCCGATTTTCGAGGACAGACTGGAGAAAATAAACTTTAAAAAAAAAAATTCTCCACATCCAAGAAAAATGGATGTCACTCAAACCCTGATCAAACTGTGATTAGCATAAGCAGACAGATTTTTTCGGATGGAGAATATACAGTAGTCTGCGCCTGCCCTTAGTGTCATTATCAACTAATGGGTAAAAGCTGGCTTCAGTGAATAGACATTTCTCCCATTACTAAGAAAGGAGATGGCAGTTTGTGCTTTTAACCCCTTCCCGACCTGTGACGCCACGTAGGCGTCATGAAAGTCGGTGCCAATCCGACCTGTGACGCCTGTGTGGCGTCATGGAGGGATCGCGTCCCTGCATATCGGGTGAAAGGGTTAACTCCAATTTTACCAGATCTGCAGGAACAGGGGGAGTGGTACTTCAGCCCAGGGGGGTGGCTTTACCCCCACGTACGATGGCTCTGACTGGCTGTTGAAAGTGCAACAGCCAATCAGAGCAATTTGTAATATTTCACCTATGAAACTTGGAGAAATATTACAATCCAGACATGGCTGATGCTATATATCATTGGCCATGGCTGGAGACCGTGAGCTGACCCCCCACGGATTGACAGCAGCGGTCTGCCGCCGCTGTCAGTCTTTCCTCCCCTTCGTTCTGTGCTCCTCTGCCCTCCTCTCCCCTCCGCCTGCCCCCGGCCTCCCCTCCGCCCCCTCCTGCCCGATCCCAACCTCCATACTTAACAAGACCCGGTGCCCCTCCCGGTGTCCGTCCATCTTCAGCGATGGGCGCCGCCATCTTCCAAAATGGCGGGCGCACTGCGCATGCAGATTCATTACAGGTACACTTTGATCACTGTGATAGCTTATATCACTGTGATCAAAATAAAAAAATTGTAAATAAAGCCCCCCCCCCTTATCACCCCCATAGGTAGGGAAAATAATGAAATAAATAAAATATATTTTTCTTTTTCCACTAGGGTTAGGGTTAGAACCAGGGTTAGAACTAAGGTTAGGGTTAGGTTAGGGATAGGGTTAGGGTTGCAATTAGGGCTAGAATTAGGCTATGTGCACACGGTGCGGATTTGGCTGCGGATCCGCAGCGGATTGCAGTGGATTACGCCCACATATGAGGTATCGGTGTACTCAGAAGAAATTGCCCAACAAATTATATGATCCATTTTATCCTGTTACCCATGTGAAAATGAAAAAAATTGAGGCTAAAAGAATTTTTTTGTAAAAAAAAAGTACTTTTTCATTTTTACGGATCAATTTGTGAAGCACCTGGGGGTTGAAAGTGCTCACTATGCATCTAGATAAGTTCCTTGGGGTGTCTAGTCTCCAAAATGGGGTCACTTGTGGGGGAGCTCCAAACCTTAGGCACACAGGGGCTCTCCAAACGCGACATGGTGTCCGCTAAAGATTGGAGCCAATTTTTCATTCAAAAAGTCAAATGGCGCTCCTTCCATTCCGAGCCCTGTTGTGCGCCCAAACAGTGATTCCCCCCCACATATGGGATATCGGCGTACTTAGGACAAATTGTACAACAACTTTCTGTGTCCAATTTATCCTTTTACCCTTGGGAAAATAAAAAAATTGTTGCTAAAATTCATTTTTGTGAATAAAAAGTTAAATGTTCATTTTTTCCTTCCATGTTGCTTCTGCTGCTGTGAAACACCTGAAGGATAATAAACTTCTTGAATGTGGTTTTGAGCATTTGAGGGGTGCAGTTTTTTGAATGGTGTCACTTTGGGGTATTTTCAGCCATATAGACCCCTCAAAGTGACTTCAAATGTGAGGTGGTCCCTAAAAAAAATGGTTTTGTAAATTTTGTTTCCAAAATGAGAAATCGCTGGTCAAATTTTAACCCTTATAACTTCCTAGCAAAAAAAAAATTTTGCTTCCAAAATTATGCTGATGTAAAGTAGACATGTGGGAAATGTTATTTATTAACTATTTTGTGTCACATAACTCTCTGGTTTAACAGAATAAAAATTCAAAGTTTGAAAATTGCTAAATTTTCAAATTTTTCGCCAAATTTCCGTTTTTTCACTAATAAACGCAAAAATTATCGACCTAAATTTACCACTAACATGAAGCTCAATATGTCACGAAAAAACAGTCTCAGAATCGCTAGGATCCGTTGAAGTATTCTTGAGTTATTACCTCATAAAGGGACACTGGTCAGAATTGCAAAAAATGGCCAGGTCATTAAGGTCAAAATAGGCTGGGTCATGAAGGGGTTAAAATTCTATTGAGAGGAGAGAGGGTAGGAGAAAGGCAGAACCAGACATTCTGCTGCAAGTTCTCCTGAAACAACAATTACAATTCTGCATCAAACTTTATGAGAACCAAGTAACATCTGTCTCAGCAATGGGAAAAAACTCTGTATTTAATGGAAATTTTGGATACTACCTCTCCATGTATCAAACCAGGCCTCATCTGAACTAGGGAAGTGAAAGGAAACCAGGCCGAGCTCATAATCTCATAATTTAAACCTTCTTTGGGAAGGATGAGTAGACAAAAATGCTCGGCCCTGGAGGATCTATCCTGTGACTGGACAACCCCTTAAAATTCACTGTTTTTTCTAACCAGCATGTTTGTATTTAAAAAAAAGTTGTATTAATTGGTACTGTTCCTTTGGAAATATGGAAACTGATAAAAACCAAGAGTCTTCCGAAAGTTGACCTTTTTAGACTTGCTTACTTCTCTCAGACAACTTCTATCTTTTTCATTATAAATTGTATACTTGTATGACTCCTATATGATGCGCCTTATTAAAGGGGTATTTGTATGTTGTTAAATTAATTTAGTTAGTTAAACAGCATGAGAATAAACAAGTCTGCAATAGACTTGCTTCAGTCTGGTTTTTATTCCCCTGCAGTGAGAGCTTTTATCTTAGATAGTGTACAGCTTGTTTCTAAAGAGTTCTTCTATCAGAGCCTGGCCGAGTATGCACAATATTTACAGCCTAAGGCTACGCTCAAACTATCAGTATTTGGTCAGTATTTCACATCAGTATTTATCAGTATTTGTAAGCCAAAACCAGGAGTGGAACAATCAGGAAACGTATGATAGAAACACGTCACCACTTCTGTATTTATCACCCATTCCTGGTTTTGGCTTACAAATACGGATGTGAAATACTGACCAAATACAGAGAGTGTGAACGAGGCCTTAGGGAGAATTTTAATGGGTTGTGCAGGCTTGGGGCTCAAGTCTGCAGTAACTCCATGTAATTGCAGACCTGCGAATACTCTCAGTGCACAATGTGCACACTGTCAGGATTCTCCAGTGCCAGCACCAGGAGCCGGCAGGTGCGTGACCTAAAGTATGCGGTTTGAATACATATGGTCACATGCAGACTAGACACGCACGGCGTCGCTCAATACAAGTGAGCTGAGCAAGGCTGGACACGTGTAGCCGAAATGTGGCCAGGAGTATGCAAATAACACACTTGCCAGTCACATAACCGCCAATTCTCGGCACTAGTGAATCCTGACAGAGCACTCTGCTCTAAAATCCACATGAGAGGGGAAGAGCTGCATTCAAAATATCTGGCAAACTATGCTACATTACTTTTTGGACCCCATAAAATACATTTGCTGGGCATATAATGGGGGATATTTGGGGTGAAGAAAGCATGATGAAATAGCAGGATGAACATCATTTTGACTTCCCCGCTATGCAAAGTCATCCCCAGATTTTGTTGATCTCTGAACCAAAAAAAAGAGAAATATAATTTTAAATAACATTTCAGATCTACTCTATATTCTTTCTAAAAGAGAAAATGATTAACTGGAGCATGTGAAAGAAATGGTGCTTCATTTTTGCACCCTTTTTCCTCCTAAAGGAAGCCTAGTGAAAGTATAACTATGTCGGTGCCTTGCAATGACGCTTGGTAGGTAGGAGGTAAAGCCGGCGGATTGCAAAACTTCAATTTTTTTCAGGGGCAGCTCTCTTTTCTGTGGCAATCGGATATTCGGCGCAACATCACTCCCTGGGGCAAATGCTTTTTTTCACGCAACAGCAGTACAAGGTAGAAACTTTGAACTATGAAGGATCATTATTTATTTATTATACGTTGCTTATATAGCGCCATTAATTCCACAGCACTTTACATTATCATCACTGTCCCCATTGGCATTGTGGATCACAATCTACATTCCCTATCAGTATGTCTTTGGAATGTGGGAGGAAACCGGAGAACCTGGAGGAAATCCACACAAACACGGGGAGAACATACAAACTCCTTGCAGATGTTGTCCTTGGTGGGATTTGAACCCAGGACCCCAGCGCTGCAAAACTGCAATGCTAACCACTAAGCCCCCGTACTGCTGTATGCTGTGCCGTATATTCTGAAAGCCTGGGACAATCCAGAACATACATATTGGCACTTAATTCCAAGACTACTGCAAATATACAGTTAAAAACAGAATCCAAAGAAGTTCATGAAGTGTTGTACTGTGCACTTGGCACTTGCTGAGTAACAGAAAAAGGAGGTGAATGCACTAAAATATTTGGCCGTGGACTGGAAATTAGATCTAGTTAGCAAATGTGCATCACCCATCCGCTTGTAAATGGTAAACATGTTGTACAAGCAAAGACTACAGAAAATATCGGCTTACATTGAGACATCTCTCGTCCGCAACTCCTCGGATGAGAAATGCATTTGTTGCTTTTACCTAACGCGGATTCTCGAGAAAAAGATTTTCCCCTTAAGCATATTTGAGCAGTATAACTCTTTAATAACTGTTAACATGTTTTATTATCCACATTAAAGTCTCAATACCAAAATCTGACATAGTTTTCACTAAGACAAACTCCCAGCAGCGCAATTTACAAGGAACCGGTGCCAGGCAAAACATCAACGATACTCAAAGTTCTCTGTTCCCATCGAAAACCCGGCCAGTTGGCAGGGAGTATCAGGAATGTCAATGTCATTACCTTCAATTTTTGGACACCTGGAACCCAATATAAATCTTGTCACTAGCAGAAAAGCTGCAAAGTAACAGCGCATATATCATTCTGGGAACTCTATTTTCCATAGGTCCAGATCTAGGAAGATTACGAGGACTTGTTTTTCCCAAACGTTATAGTGGTTGGAAGTTCCATAAAGCTTACTGTACATGGCGAGGCGTTACTGACTGTGCGGAGGGACTGGCACTGAGCTAAAGACACCGTGTAACACTCACACAGCTCAACGGCTCAGGGGGAAGCGGAAAATAAATGGAGACATCAAGTTTGGTCACTTGAAGGCCAAGATACAGTTTGATTTACGACAACTTGCCACAACTTAAAGGCAATAACATGTCATATTGATGTTCATTTGCTTCCTAAATGTGAAGTTAAGCAAATTTCTAAATATTCTTCATTAAAAAATGTTCTACCATTTTACGGCTGTAGAGCGTCGGTAAGTCCTTTCCCTAGATGAATGATCTACAAATCTGATGCATGATATATGAGCTAATGAAGACAGCACTACCCTGGCTGCACACACAGCTCACATCCAGGCTATAATACGGATGGAGAAAATCTCACAAAAGGAAAATGTGGGATCTGGGTGCAAACTGTATATTAGTGTAGTCCGGCATCTTTGGCCATAGGTTGCCCCGCTACTAGGATGTCCAGTGATGAGTGTATGTGAAGCTGGCAGCAAGTGATCAATTTCATTACAGAGCCACCAAAGGGGAAATGCAGAATTATACAGTTTCCATAAAGGCTGCATGATGTTGTCACCGGCCAATATTTGTAGTGCTTTGGGAAGAAGGATGAGTACAACCCCAAGAACATGGTCCTAGCCATGAAGGATGGTGGAGGACACATCATACTTTAGGGGTGCTTTTTGAAAAGGGGACAGGACAGCTGCACCATTTTGAAGGGAGGATGGATGGGGGGCATGTATCGCGAAATTTTGGCCAACAACCTCCTTCCCTCAGTAAGAGCATTGAAGATAGGTTGTGGCTGGGTCTTCCAAAACACATAGCCAGGGCAACTAAGAAGTGGCTCCATAAGAAGCATTTCAAGGTCCTGGAGTGCCTTAGGTCTCCAGACCTGAACCCAATAGAAAATCTTTAGAGAGAGCTGAAACTCAGTGTTGCCCAATGACAGCCCTGAAACCTCAAAGATCTGGAGAAGATCGATATGGAGGAGGCGGCCAAACACAAAGGTTTCTGTACCAAATATTACGATCTAGAGAGGGGAATGGAAAGGAGAGTCGGCTCACCCAAGTTGCTGCATAGATCCTGCTGGTTGCTTCGCACACACAAGCCTGGGAACGGCTGAGGCAAAACAAAGGAGTAAACATCCAGCAAGACAGCAAGTGTATACGATAAAATCCTCACGGTTACTTCCGTTTTTCTATTGTATCAAATACTTATTTCATGCAATAAAATGCAAATTAATTATGTAAAAATCATACAATGTGATTTTCTGTTATTTTTAGATTCTGTCTCTCACAGGTGAAGTGTACCTACGAAAAAATTACAGACCTCTCCATTCTTTGTAGGTGGGAAAATGTGCAAAATCGGCAATGTATCAAATACTTATTTTCCCCACAGAATCCATCTATCTATTATCTATCTATCTATCATCGATCCATCTATCCATCATCTATCTATTATCGATCTATTATCTATCTATTAATTATCTATTAACTATCTATTATCTATCCTTCCTATGTATCTGTCTCATATATATCTATCTTTGAAAAATGTAGCATACCCCTTTGTCTTATTTGTACATTTCGGAGCATGATAATAAAAATATCATTCCGTAAAAGACAATCCATAAACCTCTCGAAACTCTACAAATTGTCTTTATCTTTTTTCTTTCCTCACCCCGCACCGAGCAACAAACATCCTGACAGCGCTGCTTGTTCAACAACAGCAAGAATAAGACGCTAAATTAACATATTAAATGGAAGAAATGAATTTGCCAGTTAAAGGATTATGGAAACTAAACATTCTGTCATCTGGCTAATGATTGTAAATGTAAGAGGAGAGTGGAGCGCGGGAGAGCGGCGCTTCGTGTGCAGTTTGTAATATTTTAAGCAGGTTTCCTGAACACACGGTGTTTCTAAAGGTATGCATGGCTGATGCTGATGGAGAGCAAGCTTGTTCATAATGCTCGGAAATTGTTCAACAGCAGCTCATCCATATATAATATTTTCTTCAGTATGTGTCAGCTTGTGTTACCGGCTGCAGTTGTGCAACATGAATCTCCCTGACAGTTAGCCTGGTCACTTTGCTTCCTTTTCAGCGCTGCTTTCGGTGGCTGGTTGCTCTATATGTGCGCAACATGTGGTACGATGTTCTGCTACAGAATTACATTGTATGTTCACTTTTCAAGAGGTTTTGGTTGTATTAATGTTTTAAGGGATTTTCCGTGACATTCTGCAGCTCCCGCACCGCTGATCTTTGTCACTCTCAGTCATTCTTGTTCAAAAACTGTACATAATGATGTTAATGCATACCCGTCATTACTGGTGACTGCTCAGAATACGCTGTCCTGTGCGTTCATGAGTAATAGCACTACTTCTGACGCTCTACAGGCTCTCTAATTTTTAGTTTTCTCTAAGCTAGTGGGTGGAGAATAGCTGCCTTGAAGTCTCACATACACAACATACTATGGTATGAGGGATTCCTGCTCTCTCAGCAGCATGGAGGACATTCTACAGTAGTACTGAGCAGTGTAGCTGTAAATCCAGCTCCAGAATGAGACACGCCTACTAGAAAGCAACATCACCATCTGTATGTACATCCATGTGTCTAATGCTAACTCAGCTCCTTCCTAATAATTTCCCCTCCCCTCTCCATAGACTTTAATAAGCAGCTGTAATCTGACCCCTCAGTGAGCTTGTAGTCCTTCTTGACCTGAAAAATAGATAGTTTAGCTGTATTTCTGTGTTATTAATTAGTTTAGGAAGAAGACAGGAGGGCACGAAGTGTTGTACAAAAAGTCATACCAGAGGGCCTCATAACATAATGTCAATTGTTACTACTAGCCCCATTCACTTGACGACAGCGATACTAGTGGGTGGCTGGAAACACCTTTGTGCAGAGCAAAAATCAAAAGAAAAGCAGTGATTTATGAGGATATATTTTGAGGAGTTATTCTGCGCTGCTCAAGATTGAAAAAATCCGGTCCCGAGAGATATTGTCAATGAGATTTTTATTTGACACGTTTCGAAGTATATCACACGTCTTCTTGAGAAAGTAACCACGTCTTTATTATTAGGATTGTAGGGGTATCAGTGTTTGCAATAGAAACAGCTGCAGACTTATGCTGTGGAGGGACTTTATTGAGCAGATAGCAGATGGCGCCGTTACTTGTTAGAATTTGCTAATATTTCATCGTGTGCCCTCCTTGACTTGCGTCAGTTTAAAATGATTCTGCTGAAATCGGAAATCTGCAACAGGTCAGATTGTTAAGTACTTACTGATGTAGAAATACCCCTTGAAGTGTTACAATAGGGTACAACCACATAAATTGTTGAGACTGAATAGCTGTTTTGGCGGCAAACGCATGGGTTTTGGCAAGTCGTAGTCAGATGAATGGATCGGTAAAGAAATGACTGTAATAAATCTGTCACTTGTGAATCTACACTTTCATTACATGCAATGGTCAACAATAACACTAAGTACCTATACAATACGAAATGTATGACACCGGAGACCACCTTTTGTTAAGCTACTTGCCATTTGATAGGCCAAGTCTAGTTAGTTTTCGAAAACTGAAAATTAGTGATGAGCGGTTTTCCCGAGCACGTTCGGGTGGTCTCTGAGTATTTGTTAGTGCTCGGACATTTAGGTTTCCTCGCTGCAGCTGCATGATTTACAGCTGCTAGACAGGCTGAATATATGTGAGGAATTCCTGGTTGCTAGGGAATTCCCACATGTATTCAGGCTGTCCAGCAGCCGTAAATCATGCAGCTGATGGACGAAAACTAAATCTCCGAGCACTAACAAATATTCGATCACCCGAGCGTGCTAGGGAAAACCCGAAAAACGAGTATACTCGCTCATCCCTACTGAAAATACATCAATAGCTCCTCGTGTTTTCATCCCAATTCCTTGCAGATCTGAAAACCTGGAATTCATCAGACAGATAACAATATACAGATGACTGCAATTCTCAGAGCGAGAACGACTGACTCAAACGCTGTTCTGATGACTACTGTTTCACAGTATCTTTGTTTTTTTTCCACACTGCAATTACATATTTATGCAGCTTATTATCTATGCAGTATACAGTCGGTTACATGGTTTCATAGTGATGTATTTTTCATTTTATTATTAATATGGATTTAAAAAAAAACAAATGAGGAAACAACAGCACTAGGTTAAGAAATACATACCTGTTGTTTTCTTCTGCATAGTACGACTTCTTAATTGGCCTTGTATAGGGCAGGCACCACAGCCAAAGTCACCTGAAATGTGCAGTACTTAGAGGTGCCTGCGGAGGCAGTGCCGCAGTGCTGAGTAAGAGAAAAACTAAAGCAGCCTTTACCCTTCTGCCCTAAGCACCAGTGGTAGAGTTGAGATGATCTATTTTGCATAAGTCCGGGACTTCTGTTTATCTGCAACTGACCTGAATACGGGACAAGACTTTCGAAAATCGATCTTCTCATCTCTAATGGGTGGAGAGCTCAGAAGTCAGACTCTCACTGATCAGATATTGAATTTTATCGAGTGGCACGTAGCCAATATCAGGCATCAATGTATGTTTGGGCAAACCATATACCGTAAATAAGTTACAGTTGATCAGCAAGGTGATTTTAGTCTGGTTTTACCTTGATGATTAGCTCCAACACTACATGAAGATCGTGGGCAAAAAGAAAGTGGGGTTCTTTTTGGAAGAAAGCAATCATATTTTTTTTATAAAATCACAGTAAGCCCTTTACCTTTCAGAAGGCTTTTCTTTTTCTTATTTTTGAAAAGTTTCCAATATGCAGCATCTATCAGGACAAGATTACAAATGTTGCGCATATAGCCATGGTTAGACCAAAAATTGGTAGTTGTAGCTACTGAAGATCAGAGACAATGCCTAAGTCAAAAAAACAAAGAGAAAAGAGGCATGTATAAATTGGCGTTATAGACCCTATTATGGGTCTTTGTATTTACCATGTTTTTTGGTGGTTTTATGTGTTTTTAAAGTTTTGTGCAGTGTTTTGTGCTTGCTATATTTAATAAAATTTATTATATTTGTATGATCTTGGATGTGGTGATCCCCAATTTATACATGCCTCTTTTCTCTTTGTTTTTTTGACTTATATATCCTTGTGGCATGTGATGGGAGATCCCATGTAGTGGTGCCCGCCTGTCTTTATTTTTACAAGTTGTTTTCAGGGGGTTCGGAAATCTCTTTTTCCCTTTGTTCCCCCTTTTTCTTGGAGTGCTTGGAGTGTGGCACACTACGGTAGTTGATATCATTAACGGTTACTATGGATTTACAGGCTAGAGAGACAGCCTGGAGCCAGAAGGCTAAAGGTATTTTCGAAACTGGTGGTGATGATAGTACTGTTATTACTAATGAGGATGGAGGTTTCTCTAAACTTACAAATGAATTGACTAATTTGCATAAATCTTTAACAAAAGTGTGGTGGAATTTGAGAAGCCTGGAACAATATAAGGTGTCTGGTTTTGTCCCTCGTGGACTTAGGGTCCAGATTTTCCCTGCTTGGGAGGTAGATGATTGTTTCCGCCAGAACTGGGAAAGTGGCTTATTGAAATGTTCTGTGATACTCATGGATATGTTGATCACCCATGATCAGGCCCTCCTAAATAAATTAAAGGAGGATATTAAGGCAAGAGAGACCAAACTAGCCAGTTTTGATGCATCACAGGTATCCTCTTTTAAACAGCAACTCAAGACTACTATCGAGAAATATGAAGGAAAGATCTCGTTTGGCAAGAAACGTAAATTTCAAAGAGATAAAACTGACTTTTCTAGTGGACAGGCCTATAAATGGGGCCATCGAGGCAATAAAAGGGCGGTATCCTTTGATTCCAAAAACTCAAGGGATACTAATACGAGACTTGAGGCCTCGTCTAGTGATTTTTTGTCATCAGACCCCAGCGACCTCGACGGGGCCACAGGCGGGGTCGACGCAAGACTCGGAGGGGTAAAAAAGAGAAAAACCAGAGGCTACAGAAACTCTCCACCATCTTACAAAAGGGAGACGAGGTTCAATCGCAGGAACCAACAACACTGATGTCATCATGCTTAACTGTACATCAAGACACGGAAGACCAAGACCAAGGTAACCTGCAAATTATCAATCTTTCCACTTATGTTTTGACACCAGCAGAAAACTCGGTCTTGACTAAGGGTTTGTCGTTTGCCCCCATGAACACCCTTGACAAGTTCACCCTTGTCAAGGATGTATATCTATTTTGTCGTCAACTAACTTTTAAACTTCTGTATCATCATCCCTCTTTAGCAGATCAACTTCCACATGATGAAAGACAAGTCCTTAGGGATCCTATGGACTTGCTTAAT
Organism: Ranitomeya variabilis; assembly: GCF_051348905.1. NCBI lineage: Eukaryota > Metazoa > Chordata > Amphibia > Anura > Dendrobatidae > Ranitomeya > Ranitomeya variabilis. Next base: position 43,185,946 of record NC_135235.1, on the reverse strand, counting down.
GAAAATGATATGGATGTTACCAGGAGACGGTTTTCCGGAAGATTACCATCACAGGCCACTCCATCTCTTTCCCTCTTCCCGGCAGTTCAAATCTTCTTCAACAATACCTGTAGAGAGATACAGACTCTACGTGTGGACGGTAATAGAAATAGAAATCTAAGCCCACTTGAACAGAGGGCCCTCCTTGGTCTACAAAAGAACAAGGAATTCTTGGTCCGTAAGGCTGATAAGGGGGGTAACATTGTTTTATGGCCTAATTCTCTGTATTTACAGGAGGTTAAACGACAATTAGGAGACTCTACATGCTATAGACGCCTACCTGGAGATCCTACTGATATCTTTAAAGGGAAACTGGATCGTCTGTTTGAATCAGCACTCCAACATGGCACCTTGAACAAAAAGGAAGTGACGTTCTTGACAACAGACCATCCTGTGGTACCGACGTTTTATTTGCTCCCCAAGGTGCACAAGTCGTTGGAAAACCCTCCAGGTAGGCCAATCGTATCCGGCATAAGTGGTCTGTTTGAGAAACCATGTATGTATCTGGACTTTTTTCTACAGCCTATGGCAATGTCACTAAAATCATTTATCAGGGATTCGACACACTTGATCCAGCTTCTTCGGGAGTTTGCTTTACCACCTGGCACTCTCCTAATTACACTGGATGTCGAGTCCCTGTACACAAGTATCGACCATGATACAGGCCTAAGAGCTGTTTCATTCTTTTTGGAACATAGCAGTACAGGAGACAGAAAACATGACCAGTTCATCTTAGACCTCTTGTTTTTTGTCCTTGACAAAAACTACTTTGTCTTTGATGGAATATTCTATAGACAAGTAAAAGGCACGGCCATGGGGGCACGATGCGCACCATCCTACGCAAATCTCTTTTTGGGGTGGTGGGAGGAATCGGTGGTCTTTGAACATGGAGCCTACAAGAAATTTTGCCAGAAATGGCTCCGCTTCATTGATGATGTCATAATTTTTTGGACAGGTACGGAGAAGGAATACTATCTTTTTCTCACTGAACTTAACAATAACCCTTTCAACATCCGGCTCACTTCACATCTCTCACGGACGTCAGTGGATTTCCTTGATTTGAAGCTTACCCTTGATGGTTCGTATATTGTTACCACCCTTCACCGTAAACCGACAGCGACAAATAGCCTGCTGCATTACTCTAGTTTCCACCCTAGGTCCTTAAAGAACGGTATACCAACTGGTCAATTTCTTCGATTAAGGAGAAATTGCAGTGATAGGACCGACTTTGATGTGGAGGCTCGGAAATTGACTAATCGTTTTAAACATCGGGGATATCCTAAGACTGTTATTTCCTCTGCTTACCAGAGAGCGAAAAATAGTGAACGGATGGGACTATTCCAAAGACAAGCACGTGAGTCTTCTAGGCCCATGGGCATTGTTACTACATTTAACAATCAGTGGGGGGACATCTATAAAATCCTGGACCATAGCTGGGGAATCCTACTCAGTGAACCCAAGCTAAAGCCTCATATCTCAGAAACACCTAAATTGATAGCCAGGAGGGCCAGTAACTTGAAGGACTTGCTATGCCATAGTCACTTTATCCGTCCTACTATCAGACTCAACAGGGGTATTAGAACTATTGGCACCTACCCATGTGGAGGCTGCAATGTTTGCCAGTACACCGTAGCCCGGGATGGTCTGTCATTATCTATTTCTCCTTTCCAGATCAAACCCAGGAGGTCTTTCTTCAATTGTAAAAGCCACTCATTGGTCTATGCCTTAATATGTGACTGCCCCAAAGTCTACGTGGGACAAACAACCCAAGAATTAAGAAGGAGGATTCAACAGCACCTTTCGAATATTGCCATGGCTCACAAGGATCGAGAGAAAGGCAAGAACATTTCATCAGTAGCGACACATTTTCTGGATGTCCATCTTGGCCGTACCAAGTGCTTTAAGGTTATGGGACTAGAGTTGGTTCCACTTAACATCAGAGGCGGAGATAGAGTTAGAAAATTACTGCGATGTGAATCAAGATGGATCCATGATCTTCAAAGCCTCGCCCCACATGGACTCAATGAGGAACTTTTATTTTCGGGATATTACAAACAATCTTAGTTTTTTGGTTGTGTCCTTACTAGTATTATCATATACATCTTTTCTTTAGATATGATTTATATATTTTTATTTTTTATTTTACATTTATTATCATTTATCATTATATTTTTTTATTTATTATTTATTTTATATTTTTTATTATTTTTTATTTTTTATTTTCTATTTTCTATTTTTATTATTTTTCATTTTTTTATTATTTATTATTTTTTATTTTTTTCTTATTTGTAATATTTTTTTCATTTATTTTTATTTATTTATTTTTGTATTTATTTTCATCTTTAGTTCAGTTTATACCTATTATTCTGTGGATATTATATTAATTTTGTATATTTACCCTTTTTTTATTTTTATTATTTCATTTATTATTTTTGCTTGTTAGCTTATTCTTGTTCATTTACTGTAATGCAATACTGGTATATTCTCCGTATATACCCCTCAGAGCCGTCATCTAGTGTATATATGTATACATATACATACACATAAAAATCTGTCTTATCCCCCAAATGACCTTCCTCTTTGTCTCCATGGGCAGATAAGTCCCTGCCCTGTGTCCCTTGCGTACTATATACAATTGCTTCACTCCGGATCCTTTGTATCCGCTAGGGGTCCTTTTCGTTTCAATACTCTCGGCCGAGAGTCCATATGCAGACTTATTATGTCTTCTGGCATAGAGTGCGCAGACGCCGACCGGCGCACGCGCACTTGCCAGTAATCCGCAATAGGAGAATCTTCTCCCCTCTTTCGCAGCTTCGCTGCACTGCGCAGACGCCGACATTCTCTATCACCGATTGGCGCATGCGCAGCTATGGGCGGCCCACAATCAGGGAACTTCTCACCTTAGTAAACTCGCTATACTGCGCAGACGCCGGCGTCCTCTGCAACGTCCGGTTTTCCTCGTTCAGTACCGGCGCCATGCTCTACATCCTGGATTCTAGATACCAGCTGTTTCTAGCCTTTTACAATTAACAGGTATTTATAACACGGGCACCTCTCTGCATTCAATGCCCCTGAGGAAGCCAGATCTTTCTGGCGACACGCGTTGGGTGATTTTATGCCCTGGTTCTCTACCCCCCTTTTTTTGCTTGTCCCTAGAATCCCTTGACATTTTGTAGGGATCGGGGCTCAGTCTTGCACTGGACGGGGTACTCCTTGTTTATATGTAAGTGTATGCCTGTATTATTATCTTAGCCTTTGGGACTGCATAGGTTACCTATATTCAGTGCACTTTACTAGGTGTTGAATACGTTATTTATATATGGGGATGTGTTTTGAACCAGGGTTATAGACCCTATTATGGGTCTTTGTATTTGCCATGTTTTTTGGTGGTTTTATGTGTTTTTAAAGTTTTGTGCAGTGTTTTGTGCTTGCTATATTTAATAAAATTTATTATATTTGTATGATCTTGGATGTGGTGATCCCCAATTTATACATGCCTCTTTTCTCTTTGTTTTTTTGACTTATATATCCTTGTGGCATGTGATGGGAGATCCCATGTAGTGGTGCCCGCCTGTCTTTATTTTTACAGAGACAATGCCTAGAAGCAAAGGGATTTAAATTGAATGAGCCAGAACGACTAGGCTAGCAAAATGGACAAGCCCAATTCAGAAGCTGAAATCAGGAGCCTAGAAACTTTGACTTACTATGGTACGCACATTCAGGCAATGAGTGCCAACCTCCAGTGTACTCAATGATTTTTAGTAATGGTCCACTCATCTGGGCCTGCTGTCAGACGAAGGCCTGAACTGAAGACCAACCACTACACTCATTTAGGTCCCATCTCAGACCCTTAAGGTACCTTCACACTAAACAACTTTCCAACGAGAACGACAACGATCCGTGACGTTGCAGCGTCCTGGGTAGCGATCTCGTTGAGTTTGACACGCAGCAGCGATCTGGATCCGCTGTTATATCGCTGGTCGGAGCTAGAAGTCCAGAACTTTATTTGGTCGCTAGATCGGCGTGTATCGTCATGTTTGACAGCAAAAGCAACGATATCAGCAATGTTTTTACATGGAGCGTGAACGATAAGTGAGTCGCCGTTACGTCACTGGATCTCTCCTGCATCGTTCTGGAGCTGCTGTGTTTGACGTCTCTACAGCGACCTAACAGCGACGCTCCAGCGATCTAGTTTAGGTCGGATCGTTGTCTATATCGCTGGAGCGTCGCTTAGTGTAACGGTACCTTTAATCTCTTAACTCAAGATCAGACACTCCCTAAAATTGATTGTACACACTACACCAGACCCATAAAACTGACACAATCGACTACAGCCCTAAAATCATTTTGATCCTAGATCAAACCCCTAAATGTAATAAAATTCCAAACTAAACTCATGTAGACCCCAAATCAGGCCCCTAAAATGAATTAACACTATGGATCAAAACCACTTGAACTCAGACTGTAGATAACACCCCTATAATGAAATCAGACACCTGATAAGAACCCTAACAATTAATCAAGAGCTGAATGAACCAGAATGACTAGTCAAACGGAAAAGCCCAAATCAGAAGCTGAAGTCAAGTCCCTAGAACTCAGGAAAGTTTGACAGATAATGTTAAGCACATTCAAGCAATGAGTGCCAACAATTTTAGTAATGGTCCACTCATCTGGGCCTGCTGTCAGACGAAGGCTTGAACTGAAGACCAACCCTCAGATTGTATCTCAGACCCCTAACCTCTTAACTCAAAATCATACATTCCCAAAATTCATTCAGACACCCCCTAAAATTAATTGGAGACATTACACCAGACCCCTAAAAACCTGATTTAGACAATCAACAAGAACTTTAAAATCATTTTGATCCTAGATCAGACCCCTAAACTCAATAAAACCCAAGACCAGACTTCTAAACTCAATTAGACCCCAAACGAGGTATCTAAAATTAAATCACACAATGGATTGAAACCACTCAAACTCATTCAGACTGTAGATAACACCCTTAAAATGAGATCAGACCCCTGATCAGAACCTTAACAATCAATCAAGCAATGAAGAAACAAGAATTACCAGCCAAATGGGAAAAGCCCAAATCAGAAGCGTAAGTCTGGACCTTAGGACTCAGGAAAGTTTGACTACATTATGGAACACACATTCAAGCAAAATTGATTTACACAATCGACTAACACCATTTTGATCATCTTACCTCAAACTTCTAAATACAATAAAATCCAAAATCAGACTCCTAAACTCATGTAAACCCCAACCCAGGCCCCTAAAATTAATTCACACAACAGATTAAAACCACCTAAACCCATTCAGACTGTAGATCAGACCCCTAAAATGAATTCAGGCTCAAGACCAGGACCCTAACAAATAATCCAGATATCAAACACTTAAAGTGGATCAGATGTCCCCATTTGTCAGGACCTTATGTGCCAGGACTGTTCTTCTGCATCTACGATAGGCACCTAGACAGCTAGAGCTGTTTTTTTAAAGGAAGCAGACATTTATTTCCTATGATCTACAACCCCTCTAATAGATGAAAAGTTTCACAAAGCTTATAGAAGTGATATACATTCGCCTTTCAGCTAAAAACCAAGTTCATGTTAATCAGGGTCTTGACCGCAGTAATAAGAATGAGTGTACGTTAATTTTAATAATCTATTGTGCACTCAATTTTATATTCGCTTCATCCTTTTGGCAAAATATCTGTGTAATTACATTAGCTACCTTGACATTACAGTGGTATATTGCACTGTCAAACAAAAGATCCTTAAGCCGGTAGCAGTCTGCATTGAATACTTCCACCGCGCTCTCGACAAAGGCTTTCATCAGAATTTATCTGTATATGCATTTATTGAGATTCATCTGCACTCGGCAGAGACCATTAGAAACAGATCAGCACGTGGCTGATGGTTTGAGGATGCAGATAAATGGCTTTTCATACCGGCTTTAGAAATCATTATCCCGGTACAAGGATGCAAACAAAAGGGGCAAAGTGCTGACCACAGCAACGTACTCGCGGCAAGCGTGGAAATGACAAGGCAATTTGTCTGTCGTGTCATGATCTCTCCCTTTCGTAAGATAGATTTGACAGCGAAATTTAAGAAATCCTGGCAATATTAACAGTTATTGAACCGCTGAAAGTTTCATTCGGAGATCAAGCACCTTAATAATTTCTGGGAGTATAACAGGTTTATAGACACAAAAAAACCCTTAACTACAGTAAAAAAGGAGATCATGGTCACATTTAGTTAAAAAGGGGCTCCCAGTGATCAGCTGTATTTCACTGCAGCGCCTCCACCGGTCAAATGCATGAAAAGACACCCAATGCCATGAAGGTCTGATAGATGCGGGGCCCAATGCCATAAATGTCTTATAGATGCGGTCCCCAATGCCATAATGGTCTGATAGATGCGGGCCCCAATGTCATAAAGGTCTGATAGATGCGGGCCCCAATGCCATAAATGTCTGATATATGCGAGCCCCAATGCTATAAATGTTTAATAGATGCAGGCCCCAATTCCATAAAGGTCTGAAAGATGTTGGCCCCAATACCATAAATGTCTAATTCATGAGGGTCCCAATGCCATAAAGGTCCAATAGATGCAGGCCAAAATGCCATAAAGGTCTGATAGCTGTGGGCCCCAATGCCATAAATGTCCAACAGATCAGGGCCCCAATGCCCATAAAGGACTGATAGCTGTGGGTACCAATGCCATAAATGTCCAATAGATCAGGGCCCCAATGCCATAAATATCCAATAGATGAGGGCCACAATGCCATAAATATCCAATAGATGAGGGCCACAATGCCATAAATATCCAATAGATGAGGGCCACAATGCAATAAATGTCCAATAGATGAGGGCCACAATGTCATAAATGTCCAATAGATGAGGGCCACAATGCTGATAAAGGACTGATAGCTGTGGGCACCAATGCCATAAATGTCCAATAGATCAGAGCCCCAATGCCATACATGTCCAATAGATGAGGGCCCCAATGCCATAAATGTCCAATAGATGAGGGCCCCAATGCCATACATGTCCAATAGATGAGGGCCCCAATGCCATAAATGTCCAATAGATGAGGGCCACAATGTCATAAATGTCCAATAGATGAGGGCCCCAATGCCATAAATGTCCAATAGATGAGGGCCCCAATGCCATAAATGTCCAATAGATGAGGGCCCCAATGCCATACATGTCCAATAGATGCGGGCCCCAATGCCATACATGTCCAATAGATGCGGGCCCCAATGCCATAAATGTCCAATAGATGAGGGCCCCAATGCCATACATGTCCAATAGATGAGGGCCCCAATGCCATACATGTCCAATAGATGAGGGCCCCAATGCCATAAATGTCCAATAGATGAGGGCCACAATGCCATTAAGGTCTAAATGTCCGAGAGATGTGGGTCTCCGATAACCTTCATAGTGTGCTTGTTGTTGCCATCTTTAATTAATTTATTTTTACAATATATAATGGATAGATTGTTTCTGTGTGATTTGTCTCCAACCTGTATACATTTCTTAAGTTTGAACAGTTTTATTGTATTATTCATACTTTGGTTCCTATACGGGGGAAATCTACTAGTTCCCACTGATAAGACTTTGCATTTCATAGATTATTTGTTTAATACATTTCTGACAGCTGACAGATTCTCACCAACTGAACAGCAACTAAAATGTCTGCATACAAATGAGCGTCTCGGGTTTACTCAGAACCTGGATTTTTTTTTTTTTTTTCAGTGTAGCTAAAAATTGTGAAACAGCGAGGGACGGAGGGGCCCCCAAGTGTGAACTGTGGTCAGAACTACAACCTGTATGTAGAAAAAAAAAATACAAATAAACTAATAAGATGAATAGTAAAATCCATGTCTGTGTGGGTTCAGCTATGACTTATTTTAGTTGAGGTCTTTTGCCGATCAGGTTATTTCTGATGCACGGTTATATAGTAATTTCACCACTCATTGTAAACCAAACAGGAGGCATCTGATCAGCTACCTAATGTAATGTAACTCTCACCAACTGTGTTTACAAAGCTGTCTAATTGTCTATTAGTGTGCCTCATTTGTTACATTCCGAAGGAAAGAATTGGACACCATTAACCCCTTGTACTCTTATTTGAGGCTGCCGGTTTCTTAAAGTTGGTGGAGTATCTGCAGGTCACATCATTACAAAAGGGCAAGGCGAAGAACGGATTGGCCCTAAACTGCTAATTCCAAGTGACGATCTTTTATTAAAACAGTACTAGGGGGAGGAACAATGTTTCTCCTCCTCTCTCAAGTTCCTCCCACTGCAAGTAGTCAAACCCTGGCAGAACTTCCGAAATAGGCCGAGGGCGGCTTGAAATAACTGAGCAAAAGGGGGATCATTGGGATGAGATGGGGCAACGTTAATTCAGAAATGGTCATCATTCTGATTTGTATCATAGGGACATCACGACTTCTGAATCCACCCCTGCTTAAGAGATGTGTTTTGATTAAGGGTTCTTATCATGAACCAATGGAAATGTAGAACTGTTGGCGCCAAGGATTCTACTTACCACTTCTTCCTGAAGGATATTTGGGGATTTTGTACATGACACTACTTAATGAACACTCCTAGCCAATTCATTATATACTGTATGATTTTATCATCCTTTAAGTGGCCCAACCACCATGGCTGAATTAAAAGTGAAATAGGCCTTCGAGCCTGAAAATTATAGACTCTTAAAATAACACTGTGGCCATGATACACTTGCAGGAATAAATCGCAAGACACAGGTCGCAGCAGCAACGTGACCACTGGACAAGAATCGTACGAACTGTCTCTTGCCCATTAGCACTCAGCTCCTCTTTTAGTTAGCCACCCTGGTGCGACGTCATTGACACCTCAACAGGCCCGCTAAATAAAGAAGAGCCTGGAAGTGCAGGGAGGTAAGAAGTGGTCGGCAGGGCTCCCGTCCGATGGTCAGAGAATTCTTACCTGGTTGCTGGGCAAGGGTCCTGTGAATCGATGCACTCATCTCTATACATATGAATGTAGTCTTCCACCCATTTCAAAAGTTAGAAGAAAAGGATGTTGAAAAATATAGAAGTGTTACTTATTACTCTGAACCCCCAGTACTCTAGCAGTCACCAATGAGTCAGGTGACTACATGGATAGGGCGTCATCATTGCCTCTCCAAATGTAGACCAGCAAAATGGAGTAATCGGGGTTTGAAAAAGTAAATAACACTGCTTCCTATATTTTATGACCAGACCTTCTCCCTGGTCACTTTTGAAAAATGGGTGAAAACCCCTTTTTGACAAAATGCATATGAAAACATTTATAAGTTGCATTAAAAAAACTTTAACCTCCACTCTGGCAAACTTACTGTGGGCCTCTTTCAGCCATGACACTAACGTTCGGATGGTTCCTCTCTGCCTTTTTCTTCTGTATTACTATCCACCTTTCCTAAATAACGTCTATGCATGGATAAGTGCCATATACAAATGTTTTTACGAATCGATTGATTTACACCCACAACTGATCTGTAAATTTTCAACTTTTTTTTTTTTTTTTTTTTAAGGGAAAGTTAATGGAAATGTGCTATCAAAATATGTCCTATTATTGAAATCAGGTTTTTGCGCTAAACATATATATTTTTTAATTTTTGGCCATTTTTTTATTATATCACATTTTATTATTATTTTTTAGAAATATAAATGTGTAATTTTTCAATTTACACCCTGGCCACTGGGGCTATTTTAAGGGTCTAACTTTCCGTTGTTTCAGGAAACAACACATGTATAGTACATAGCCACCATGAACAAACTCTGATCCCATCTTTTGTATTGAAGCATCTAATGAGCGCATGCAAAGGTCTTTATGAAGGAAGGAGAAGATGAACTGTGACATAACCTATTGTGATTGGTGGATCATTTATCAGCTGTGCATAGAGGTGTTATCTGTCATTGTCATCCTGCCTCTGACGATAACAAAACTGCTGTAAACTTTTCCTAAAAGGAGAAAAGTGACCAGTGTGAAAATCGCAAGACTATATATATATATATATAACCCGCCATGGGCTTTTAGTTTTTAAATGGACTACAGGAAGGTAGTGGTGTAGTTCGTTTCCTCCCTGGCAAGGTCTTCTATGTGGCCGACGGCCACAGGTTCCTTGTAAAAACCTTGCAGCAGAGGAGGTTGGGTGTGTCAGTGTGGAGTTTGTAAGGTGCAGAGCGGACGGCTCAACCTGTGTGATGGAACACAGAGCCAAGCGGAACGAACGCCTGGCACCCGGCAGCATAATATGGTGGTGCAGTCACCCTAGGCAACTGGAAGCGTTTACAGACTGTCTTGTTTTCCCGGCGGCGATCCGGAGGATACCGTTTGTTTTGTGGTGGGTACGCAGTATATTAAACTACGTATATATATATATATATATATATATATATATATATATATATATATATATAGTGATATGAAAAAAGTTTCTTTTTTAAATGCATAGAACACAAAAAACAAATTTAACCAATGGGACATTTTATTTCCCTTTACAGTGTTCCGAGCCAAGAAATATTCCAACTTGTGCCAAAACCGAGAGAGCTCAGAAGATTCCGGTGGCCTTTGTGACTATACCGCCCTGGCCACTTGCGTCTTTTCGCTGTATAAAGGTGGCCAGCTTGGCACTGCCAGGAAGGAATGGTAAGAACTGATATTTCTATCAAGACCAAACAATGATTTGCTTTAAAAAAGAAAATAAATACAATGACCTGTACCTTTCTGAAATAGTGGATGGTGGAAAGCCGGTACCGGGTATTTCTCCATCTGCCTGGGCTCGTTGAAGTAGGCTCGCAGCCAGTCCACGCACTGCTTTAGCGGTGCAATCATTTCCTGAGGGTCCTTGCATACCTTGAAAGACGACGAGGCATCCTCAGCCCTGCGAGCGACAGAACATTAATGTGTTTTACTTCCAGCCATGTTACGTTACTTTCCTGCAATAAATTAGCAAGCAAAACAAACCCAACTCAATGGAAAACATGCGTCTACCTTCTGGAAACACGTGTAGTCACGGGGCCGACTCATATTAAAGGAAGTTATTAAGCAGATTAGGATGAAAGGGATGTCGGCTACTTACTGTTACTAGATTCCATTAAAGCCATGAAAGTGATAGAATGAAATAAGGGGAAAGAAGGAATGTTTAGACAATCGTACGATACTGGGCGAAAACTTTCCTTGACGTTATATCTCAGCTACAAATATTTTCTGGGCAGAAATCAATAGGAATAATCGCCAATGTTTCTAAAAACTTTCTTACCCTTCGGACAGTGGGGAGAAATAGATTGTAAGCTGCATAATGTCATTATGTTTTATGTTGCTGTATTATTTATGTTTGCGGCAAGCATCAGATTGGAAAAGTTTGGGCAGACATAATTCTGATAAAATAGGTTTCTTAAGATAAAATCATCCCTTTAATACTGAATTTTTTACAGTAATTTATTAGTCACCGACTAAGGCCCTGTTCACATCACACTATTGTGCTTTGCTTCATGCATACAGTGCTGTGCAAAAAAAAAAATCAAAAAAAAAAATCAGGCAGTTGTGGGAAAAATTGATGCAAAATAGGAATTCTTTCAAAAATAGAGTGTTAATTTATATTTATCAATTAGTTTAGAGTCAGGTGTAAGAGTAACCAATCATACCAAACAGGTGATAATGATCATCGTTGCTTCATGTAGGTAGAAAGAAATAATTGTTAACTGAATCAGCTGTGTAGGAGATGTAAAAATGAGTGAGGAACAACCACACTACTATAAAAGGTGAGGTTGTGGAAGACAGTTTCATGTCACAGGTCAGACACCATGGCAAGACTGAGCAAAGCAACAAGACACAAGGTAGTTATAGTGCATCAGCCAGGTCTCTCCCAGGCAAAAGTTTGAAAGAAGACTTGCATTTTGTTAAGTTAGAAAAGTAAACTATTAACGCTTATATTTTTAAAAACATTCTTACTTTTCAGCACTCTTTCCACACCTACCTAATTTTTTTTTTTGAACAGTACTGTATGTTGTTGAAATGCTCACAACATAGACATACACACATCCAATATTACAAACTACAAGTACATCTGTTGTACAGATCAGTAGTAATGTCAACACTCATCGGTGGGGAGAAGTAGAGAAGTGGCGCCGGTGTGGCATGGGCTTCAGTAGATAACTAATGCTTTTTTTTTTTATTTAAGCATCCTTTATTTATTTTTTTATTAAAACCACACAACCCTTTTAATACTATTATTGTTGCAAATACTAGTCTAAAATGTCCAGTAACGGTCTTGCTCTGTAATTTACCATCTACTCTTTTTTTGTGGGAAATATCTTCTCATCAGCATTCTGCCAGCACTATATGCACTGGAACCTCCATTCCTCCACCTTTCAATATGCATTGAGCTTGGCTGCCCTCAACTCAAAGCCCATTTCTCTGTTATGCCTTCGTACGGTTTGACAGAGAAGAGCGGAGGAGCTAAATGACAAAAGCTCACCCTGATTTCCTGCCGAGACAATGTACACTTGACAACTGGCAGCAAGTTATAAAGAAGGGAGAATCTGGGGGTGTTTTTGGGGGGGTAAGATGGACATAATAAAGAGATTACAGATTGTCTATTTATTACATTATCTGGCATGTAAGTATTATATGGTCTATAAGTTTATCGGAGCATACATTGGCTCCATTATCCTTATATTAGAATGCAGCATTTTTTTCCTGAGTGACCTTCTTTGGTATTTGCCGTCATTCCGCATGGAGACAGAAGTGTGAGGTCCGTAGAGGTTTTATTTTGGCCATGCCACCACCACGAAGCAGAACATCCAGCTTCATTAACATATTTAATTGGCTGCTTCTACAGAGAATTAGATTCCAAAATGTTTGTGCTGCAGCAGACTTGCAAATCTAGTTGGCCTTTAAAATGATATATTGGGCATTAACAAGCTGGCCTTGTACGACCTGAGACAGAGTCACAGTCCCGGAGAAGTACTTGTCCAAACGGAGTAAAAGAATACAGGCGTGTGCTATTAGGACTGATTGTAGAAACTGTAACCCCTGCAGGTGGACACTGGTATTGCACAAAAAAAAGCATTTTCCAATATTATTGGAAGAGATAACTTATTGCTTCATATACCTTTCTCACAAAATCGCTATTTTCCACAAATTTGTAAAGCTTCTTTTTAAATATGCACTTGCACCTTAAAACAGATCTATAACCAGATTTCACAATACAATTACATACAAGTGCTTCTCACTGAATTAGAATATCATCAAAAAGTTAATTTATTTCAGTTCTTCAATACAAAAAGAGAAACTATAAAAATATATTATATAGAGTCATTACAAGCACAGTGATCTATTTCATGTGTTTATTTCTGTTAATGTTGATGATTATGGCTTACAGCCAAACAAAACCCAAAAGTCATTATCTCAGTAATTTAGAATAATTTATAACACCAGCTTGAAAAAATGATTTTAAAATCCGAAATGTATATTCAGTAAATTCACTCAATACTTGGTCGGGGCTCCTTTTGCATCAATGCGGCGTGGCATGGAGGCGATCAGTCTGCGGCACTGCTGAGGGTTTATGGAAGCCCAGGTTGCTTTGATAGCAGCCTTCACAGCTCGTCTGCATTGTTGGGTCTGGTGTCTCTCATCTGCCTCTTGACAATACTCCTTAGATTCTCCATGGGGTTAAGATCAGGCGAGTTTGCTGCCAATGAAGCACAGTGATACTGTTGTTTGTAAACCAGGTATTGGTACTTTTGGCAGTGTGGACAGGTGCCAAATCCTGCTGGAGAAAGAAATTTCCATCCCCAAAAAGCTTGAAGGCAGAGGAAAGCATGAAGTGCTCCTAAATTTCCTGGTAGATGGCTGCGCTGACTTTTATCTTGATAAAACACAGTGGACCTCCACCAGCAGATGACATGGCTCCCCAAACCATCACTGATTGTGGAAGCTTCACACTAGACCTCAAGCAGCCTCAGTGACCAGTGGTAACATCATCGAGGTTACCTCTGGTCACTGAGGCTGCATCCCAGCCGGGCTGAACTGCAATGATCTTGGTGAGATCCCCACTAGCACTGTGAGTTCTTCTCAAAGTGCTAGTGGAGATCTCACCGAGGTCACCACAGTTCAGCCCAGTTGGGAACGCAGCCCCAGTGACCGGAGGTAACCTTGATGACATCACCGCCGGTCACTGAGGCTGCGCTCGCAGCAGTTCAGTCACCAGTGGTTCTCAGCCTGGATGGTTGCATCTTGGCACCGCCCAGGTTGAAAACTGTTTATGCCCCAGACATGGATTACGGCACGGGACAGAACAACAGATAGGTGAGGGATATTGTTGGGTTTTCATTTTTGTTTTATTACAGAAGATGAGGGTTTCGGTGAAATATGCGTTAGGTGAGTACAATTGTGTTTGTTGTTTTTAAATAAAAAAGTAAAAGTGTGTTTTGTTTTATTTCAAATAAAATCCTTTATTCTGGCTGTGTATATTTACCATACAACTAAAGGATTAGTAAGCGAAAAGCCGCGAGACATTCAGCCGCAGGGACTCGGACATGTTTTTCGAGCACGCTGAAGACATTCTGTTAGCACCCGAGCATGATCAGATAACACCTTATCCGAGCATGTTTACTCATCACTAACTAGCATGAAAAGACTAATTCCTAACGTGACTGAGTGGCCCCTAAAATAGTAGGGCTCAGCTGTGTCTGTAGCAGTATACGAAAAAAAAAAAGTTGCAAAACTTTAGGATCCAGCAGGATCTTGAGTATTTCCATTGGCTGTGTGTCCAGGAGTTTGGGAATAAGATGTTTTCTGCATAATTTCTCACATAAATCGGGTAAATAATCAAGAGGCGAGCATGCGAAATAATAAAGCGCATGGTCTTCTCATATGAAATAAAGATACTGTACTCGCTCTCAACAAACAACTAACACTTCTGAATATTAAATATTAGCAGGCGAGACACAACTGGCATCCGCCCAACAGTACACAAGTAAGCAGCCAAAGTAACCACAGGAAATATACACCTTTAGGCTGGAACCTAGGCTAGCATTTTTGCTTAATGCACTATTTCATGATGGGAAAGAAAATTGATTTCTCGCAAAACAATTAGTAGTAATACACTACAAAGACCGTACCATGCTCTTGGCTGGATTTCAGTGCCAACACTGTGGCCCATTTTTGGCCGCTCAGCTTCAGTTCCGCGCTCCTGAATTCTGCTCATGTTTACAATTAACAGATCGGTGATCGTTATGCACATTTTTATATTTGACACATTAATAAAAATTTTCAAGCATACTGTAACCTAGAAATCCCCAATCTTTAGATCATAGATATTAAGTAATTCTATAGATGCTTAATGAATTAAAAAATCACAACGTTGAAATTAAAATTTTAATCATTCGTCTCTCGAAATAGTAGAGCGGATTTCACCATAATGTTCAAAAAATTGCCAACGATGGAAGAAAATAAATGAGGCAGCAAGAACCCCAAAAGTCATAAGCACTAAAATGAGGAACATTTGCAACAAAATATGATTTGCACAATTTATTGAATAGAAGTCAGGCAGGCGATCGAATCAGGTGATTGTCGAGGTTCCGAATTTCAATAATTTATGTTGATGGGTCTATCAATGTAAGAAATCCATGTCTGGTCATTGCGGGGAAAATTTACAATTATATGGCTCTTATGACATCCATATATCCTAATGAGTATAAGGGTCAGGGTTGACTTCATGAGACAAGGTAACCAGGTTTGTTTGTCAAGTTGAAATTTGTTTTACATAATTTTGCATATTTTTTCAAGCTACTGATTTTTTGCTTCATCCAAAAGGAACATCATGAGATTTTATATGGGATGTATAACATAGTAACATAGTTAGTAAGGCCGAAAAAAGACATTTGTCCTTCCAGTTCAGCCTATATTCCTATATTCCATCATAATAAATCCCCAGATCTACATCCTTCTACAGAACCTAATAATTGTATGATACAATATTGATCTGCTCCAGGAAGACATCAAGGCCTCTCTTGAACCCCTCAACTGAGTTCGCCATCACCACCTCCTCAGGCAAGCAATTCCAGATTCTCAAGTACTTGAGATTCTTGAGTATGAATGTGGACGTGGGATTATAGGTAGGTAGATGTATGGATGAGTTGGATAAGTAGGTGAGTTTACATATATAGGCAGGTGGATGGTTTTCGAAGGCGGTTTGGTTGGATGGATTGGGGTAGAGTATGAATGGGTGGGACAAATGGGTTTGCATAGGGTAGTTGGATGGAGGGAGTTAAAAGCATTTTTAAAGATTTAAGTAGAAATGTATATTCTGGTACGTAAAACCATGTACTGCATATTTACAAACATCAGCAACTTTAGCAAATTGTTTCAGTTTTGGATAGGTGGAGTGTCTATGTGGTTGGTTGAACAAGTGCATCTAGGCAGGCGGATGAGCACCTTTAAAAAAGAAGATTGGCACATCTGGGTTAATCGATTGGGTGTTTGAAGTAAAGCAGAAGGGTGCATCTGGGGAAGTGGACAGACTCATTTATGGAGGGGGGACCTGGCTAGGAAGATGAAGGGACACCTCTTGAGCACTGGATAAGTGGCAGAGGGGCACACCTATGGAAGTAATGGGGGGCATCCACGGATGCTGAGAGACTGGGAAGGTGGACGGGTGCTTCTGGGGAAATGGACAGGCATGTATATGGAGAGAGAGGGACCCAGCTAGGAAGTCAAAGGGGTGAGTCCATGGAGACAGAGTAGCACGTCTGTGGAGATGAAGAGACACATCTGCAAAGACTGATGCACATTTACGTAGATAGAGGGGCACATTTAGAGCACTGGACAAGTGGATACTTGTAAGAAATTAAAAATAAATTGTATATTTTAAAATAGAAAAATATATTTTCTGGTGGAGGGGCATGTCCTGGAAGGCGGAGGGGTGCGTCTCCTGAAAAGAAGAGGTATGTGTCACAACACAGTTGTCGAGTGACCTGGGACCAGGGGCTCCTTTCCTGGCCCTAACACAAGGGGCGCCATAGTTCGCCCTGTTCCCCGGGATACTTAATTTATTTATTGATACTTCAGATGGTGAAGATGCCAGGGCCTCATCCCTTGCCCTATCTCCTAAGATAGCCCTTCGTCTGTCCCCTTCCCCCACCCGGGGAAGAGAGAGTGCTACTGTGCACCACAGTACACCAACCTGACAAACAGAGCAACGAAGACCAGGGGAAACTCCTTCTTATACCAACTTATCTCTCTCCTTTTGCCATGCAGCAAGAGCTAACTCTGACAAGGACTTGGTAATAGAGCGCAGATTTTATAGGGAAAAGGAGTGGCTAACCGAGCACAGCTGAACACAGGGATTCCCAACATGGCCGATTAACCCCGGTTCTGCTGGAAGAAATAAACATTTAATACACCGGAGAAGTGCTTCTTCTCAGCAGCGGAGTAGGAGCAACCAGACCAGCGGTCTTCTGTCTCCACTACGTTGTGGCAACCCTATGACAGTATGTCTGCAAAATGGATGGGGGCAGTGGAGATGGAATATCATGTCTGTTGAGACAGAGGGATGCATTTGCAAAAACACAAGAGCATGTTCAGGAAGGTGGAAGGGTGTGTCTACGGAAACAGAGAGGCACATCTGTGGGGCCGGAATAGCATGTCAAGGGAGCCGGAATGGCACATCAAGGGAGCTGGAATGGCACGTCAAGGGAGTCGGAGCGGCACATCAAGGGAATTGAAGTGGCTCGTCAAGGGAGTCGGAGCGGCACGTCAAGGGAGACGGAGCGGCACGTCAAGGGAGTCGGAGCGGTACATCAAGGAAGTCGAAGCGGCACGTCAAGGGAGTCGGAGCGGTACGTCAAGGAAGTCAAAGCGGCACGTCAAGAGAGGCGGTGAGTGACGTCTGTGAAGACAGAGTTGCACATCCAACGACTTGGAATTGTGGATACAAGAAATGACAAATTAATTTTATATTTTAAAATAGAGAAATTTATTTTATTGTAACATTGTCAAACATCGCCTACAATTTCACAAAAAACAAGGACTCCAGTTAATATGGCACACATACAATCACAAAAGGAACTAAGACATGGAAAACGGCATGTAATGTAGAACATAACTTACCCACTAAATATGTATTTCCATGTTTTAATGTCTTGGCATTAGAACACTCATTGGCTTAGAAACCTTGTCGCCGCCCAGGGAGAAATGATGATGACTTATTTACAGCTATAGTTTTATGACCATTGAATATGTTGTTTCTAATAACGCAGGAGAATAGGTATGTGTTTTTCTTGGTTAACCAAAGTCGCATTTTCAAATGCTGGGGAAAAAAAATAAGTAAAAAAAATGAACACAACTCAGAAATGTAACTAAAAGGAATTATCTGGAATAACCAAATTCTACAAAGTGGCATCACTTAGTATGCATGGCTTCCCAGTTTTATAATGCAAAAATGCAAGAAATTACTAAGCACATACAGGAAAGGCGCAATTACTTTCTGTGTGAGATTGGGTACGTAAGAAAACTCTTGGCGTTAGTGAAGGTAGAGTTGACCGGAACAGTCTAACTACAATACCTATGTACTATATTAAGAGATAAGTGAATCGGTTCGCAATTATTTGAATTTATTTTAAATCTGACCACAATTTGGAATCTCTTGAATCCGATTGTTTTTGCAATCACGCTTTCTGTGAACTCACCAATATGGCCACTATTTAGAGGGCCGGGAAAAGGATTAAAAAACAAGCTCATACTTACCTCCCCCTCACCCATCTCACCACTGGAGCCCCCCATTGGGTCTGTAACTCTGCCAGGCTTCTTCTTTCCTCCGGCACGTAACCTTTTCTACAATCATCTTCACTCTGCCTCGAGCTTCCTGTGCAGAGGAGACCCTTGATGTCAGGATGTGCACCACCCGAGGAGTTAAATAGGCCATGGAAGACGTGTGTCCTGATGTTGTAAAATCAGAGGCCTTTTCAGAGCTGAAAGTCCTGATGAAGAGGTAAGATACCAAAAGAAGGACATTGAGTGCAAATGTCTAAGGAAAGAAGAAGGACGGAGCAGAGTACCGGACAGTCAGCAATAACTTTTTGGGGATTGGTCCCAGCTCTCTTCAGGTCATTGACCAGGTCCTCCCGTGTAGTGCTGGGCTTATTCCTGACCCTTCTCAGAATCAACATTACCCCACAAGGTGAGATCTAGCATAGAGCCCCAGACCGAAGAAGGTTGACAGTCATCTTGTATTTCTTCCATTTTCTAATAATTGTGCCAACAGTTGTTGCCTTCTCACCAAGCTGCTTGCCTATTGTCCTGTAGCCCAACCCAGCCTTGTGCAGGTCTACCATTTTGTTCTCAGTGTCCTTAGACAGCTCTTTGGTCTTGGCCATGGTGGAGAGGTTGGAGCTTGATTGATTGTGTGGACAGGTGTCTTGTATGCAGGTAATAAGTTAAAACAGGTGCAATTAATACAGGTAATGAGTGCAGAGTAGGAGGCTTCTTACAGAAAAACTAACAGGTCGGTGAGAGCCAGAAATCTTGCTGGTTGGTAGGTGATCGAATACGTACTTCATACAATAAAATGCAATTTAATTATTTAAAATTCATACAATGTGATTTTCATTTTTTTTCTTTAGTTTCAGATACAGCCCTCACAATTCAAGTGTACCTACGATAAAAATTACAGACCTCTCTGTGTATATCAGTCACCAGATTCAAAATAGAAACTTTGGAATTTCATAACTCACTATCTTGGACCTGATGAGGCTGGTGAACTTACTTTGAAACTCCGTAACAGAGTGGTTCAATGATCATTTTTAAAAATGTATACTACATCCTTCAGTGCCCCTTCTCCTTGTGGCAGCCGAATCTCCAAATACGTAGCTTGGCTAATTCTGAGCTGATCCTTACTCTCCACCACCTTAGCAGATGTGTGTTAATACAACAATTTAGGCCCATATAGTTTGCATACTGTCAGCAGCATATCCCCTGTTAGACACAGAGAATTGAGGCTATTATTTCTTTTAGGCCACATTAAAGTTACCGCCTAATGAGCGTCTGTTAGATCGCCAGCTGATCGGTGCCAGGTTTACAGATGCTAATGATTGGGAACGAATGTTCACACACAGCACATGCAAATGGACATTCAGACCTACATATGCAGCTTTCCAAAATTCTAGTATCACTTTGGACTGAATTATTTAATTGTGCCATCTAAAAGGAATAATTGGAAGATCCTGATCCCTCGTGAAAATTCTGTGACCGTGCCAGGTGCTTCTGTGCGGTTTATAATACTGGTCTTTTTATGTGGCAGAAAGTCTTTGGGTTCCGCTTCAGCCTCAATGACCTGCGTGCAACTACTAAATCTGCAGTAGTATAAAAGTAACGCCAGTTAGGTATGATTTGGCCAATGCCTGGCTAAGACAGTAAATTACTATTCAAGGCTTTGTCCAGGCTTGGGGCTCAAGTCTGAAGTCCCAATTTGTGACAGCAGGCTTGTGAATCATCCCTGAGCGCACAGATCGCACTATAAGGATTCTCCGCGATTTCCATTCTTCTGGACACATTAAAACTAGACGTTTCTAGCCTTGCTCCCTGAGTGCACAGATCGCACTATCAGGATTCTCCGCGATTTCCATTCTTCTGGACACATTAAAACTAGACGTTTCTAGCCTTGCTCCCTGAGTGCACAGATCGCTCTATCAGGATTCTCCACAATTTCCATTCTTCTGGACACATTAAAACTAGATGTTTCTAGCCTTGCTCCCTGAGTGCACAGATCGCTCTATCAGGATTCTCCACAATTTCCATTCTTTTGGACACATTAAGACTAGACGTTTCTAGCCTTGCTCCCCAAGCGCACAGATTGCACTATCAGGATTCTCCACAATTTCCATTCTTCTGGAAACATTAAGACTAGACATGTTTAGCCTTGCTCAATTCATTCACATTGGCTGAAGCTGAGAACGTCTAGTAGGAATGTGATCACATGCATCATGCTCCTGGAACCAGAAAATCCAGACAAGGCGCATTGTGTGTGCTGTGAAGACTCACAAGTCTGCAGTCACATAGAGATCAAGTCTGCAGTCACTCTAAGTCTACACAACCTGTTTGAGGTGGCAAATTAAAGTCGGCCAGTGAAAAATGTAAGAAGTCTAGTAAAAGGTTTGGTGGAGTTTCTCCTTAGCAATTAGAAACTGAATCATATACACATTTCAAATAAAGCCTGTTCAAGTCTTCGCTACTCGCTCCAAAGCCAACGTCACCATCTCCTTACCGGCCAGCCACGAAAGCAAAACATTTCATTCCGCTTACTTAACCCCCCGCTTGCCCTCTCCATCCTGACCACTGTCTGAAAAGCACTGAGGTTGCACAAATGATCTATGAAATTGAGGAAAGTTTTTAATGCTCTGGCCGAGACCTTGAACTCAGTCCTAAGGATATTCCCTTAAGAAAAAAAAAAAAAATCAATGTGACCATGGAACAATCTCCGACATATTTCAAGCAGGTTACGAAAGAAAGAGCACCATCAATTTATTTCACATATTATAACCTCTCTGCCTCAACCTCTGCTCCTTTTACATCAGCGGGTTAATTGACGTAATGAAGAAGAACCCATTAAGACCGACCAATTCATTTAACGTAATCGTCCAAACTTTTTTTTTTTTACCCCTTTTGTGTTCTCTCCCACCGGGTTCCGAATTCTTTTTTTATATATATATATTTCCAAGGCTACCGGGTGAGCAAATTTATACGTCAACGGCGGCAGTTTGACAAACGTTTCAATGATTTAGGGCATGCAAATTTACATCTCGCCGATCCTTTCAATCTTTGCATTGGCTGCAATTTCAGATGTTTTATTAATAACTTTTCGAGGCGGGCGTATTACAGTCAACAATGTCGAAATTATAGAAGTCACTTTTTATCAACACCTTAACATATCATTAAAACGGCCTTCTCCTTGTGATAGATGAAGAGTGTGAGGGAGGGAAAAAAAAAAAAAAGACCCAAACTGCAGATAAATTATCCACTCCCCAGTGATTCCAAAACAATTACAGGATGCAGAGCAATCTAGTTAAATTTTATTCAAAAGCTTACTGCACTTGTGTTTTCTGTTATTTTTCTATCAATGAAACCCTTGAGGTTTAAACACAATTCATTATGTATGAGACCCAACTTACATTGCTTGACTGTTGATTAATAGGAAGTTTGCTGTGTGTACATTTGCGACATTAGATGCATACAATATGCCAACTTATTTTTCCACCCAAGCTAATTATTTACAAAAATGACTACTTGAAAGTCGAATTTATTAAAAGCAGGCATCCCGTATCAAGCAAAGCCCCAATAGGCCATCCCGGGAATGAAGATCTTTTAAATGGAGTGACAATGCAGGTATTAATGATGGAAATGTAAAAATTGAACGTTCACGGGACCGCGCGCGCTAAGGGGCCCCGAACGAAAATGCATCTAACTGGATTAAAGGAAATAAAATAAAAAAAAAGAAGAAAAAGTAGAGAAGTTTTCTGGATTGTTACATTGTTTCTAGAAATGTCAAAATTAAAGGGGTTGTCCGGTCCAATCCAATAAGTCTTATGAATCCCCCCAACGCATGCACAGTACAAAGCAGAGATTCACCGGTTTCAGGCCCGGGACAAGAGGGTATGTATGAGTTATACATGCTCCTGGGCAGTGGGCGTGGCCTCGATGGAACGAGGCCACACCCACTAGTCGGACACACCCACTGGACGGGGCTCAGTCTTGCTCAATGCAAGTGCATGGAGCGAGGCCGGATCCCACTGACCCGGAGTATAGTCCCGGTGAATCTCAACGGCGCACAGTGACTGCAGACTTATCGGATTGGACCAGACAACCCCTTTAATTTTGACATTTGATTTGGACACGACAACCTCTTTAATTTTGAAGCCTGATTTGGACAAGACAACCCCTTTAATTTTGACATTTGATTTGGACCGGACAACCCCTTGAACTACTCAGCAGAAGTTTATTTAAGTCTCTGATAACACAATAGGCAAATTTCTTGAAAATTGAAAAAGGTTCTGAAGGGATCGTTTGTGCAATCGGTGTCGCTTACAAACGACTTCACAAAGAGATTTTTGTGAAATGAAACCTAAATGTGGATTATTTGTTTTCCTCTCGGGACTGATTGCGTCTAGATCTTTGTGTCTCGTCAGTGGAGAGTGAGTGGGAATTGTAATTTGTCTTGAACTATTTGGATACGAGAGACGAACCAACGAGGGAGGCTGGGACACAAAAAACCAGTGTGCGGACGGTACGCCAAGCTTTTTGGTCCCACCAAGGGCACCTAAAAATATAAGGCTCTGACGTAAGCAATGGCATAGGCATACAATAGCAAGCTCTAATAATACAGTAAAATATGTACTGTGAAGTATACATTTTACTACGGGATGAATCTGCAGAGAATAGAATAGCCGAATACTATTCCATGAATGAAATAAACAGTTGACAGCAGCATAATATAGGTGAAGAGACCCTGATTCCAACGATGTATCACTTAGATGGGTTCAACAGTTGTGACACAATCAAGAGTTTTTAGATGTAGCATGTAACAGAGCTCAGAAAGCTGCCCGCACCCACACTACAGCTTTCTGTGGACATTCTCAATTAACAGGGAGCTGCTTATCAGAGGAGGGGGCGTGGTCAGACCAAGGCTCAGGAGAGATGTAGTCCAGGCAGTGATAATCTCCTGCCAATAAACATTTATTGTATGGAAATAACAGCACAGCCTCACAAGTGACACATCGCTGAAATCTGGCTCTCAGGCCATTCCTCATGTTGCTCAGAAAAGGATTCCATATATTTGTGTGATATTCATTGTATTAGCTGAAAAGGGGCATTGCAGAAAGCGTGTAATGGCACATTGTCATTACTGTACACTGACAATGAGAGAGATAGATAATAGATAGAAAGATGATAGACACTAGATGGTTAGATAGATAATAGATATATAGATAGATGATATGGATAAATACATAGAGAGACAGATTAAGATAGATGATTCGATAGATACAATAGATATATAAATGATTCGATAGATAGATGGATAGATAAATAAAAGATAGATATAGATAGATAATAGAAATATAGATAGATAATAGATAGACAATAGATAGATATAGATGATAGATAATAGATAGCTATAGATAATAGACAACTAGGTATAGATAGATAATAAATAGATAATAGACAAATAGCTATAGATAATAGATAAGAGAAAGATAATAGAAAGATAGATAATAGATAGATAATAGATAGATAGATAGATCAATGATTGAAAAGATGTGCAGATATAATTAACCATTTATTGTATGTTGTCCCCGTATTTGCGTGGGTTTCCTCTGCGGTGGAAATTCATGGCATTATATAAGCGAGTACAATAAATTACTAACCAGTACACGGTAACTATTTCTTTCTGGCTCTTGTCATGTTGTCACTTTGGGTAATATACAAGATTGAGCAAAAATAAAAATGAAAAATAAAAAAAATAAGACAAAACAAAAGCAGAGAAGTAAGTTACCAGGGAACTGTCCGGGAAGTTTTGCTGCCTCTTTGGTATCGGTTTGCCTCATTCCTCCTTGGCACGACATGACATTTTGCAGCAATAATGGGCAGAATAGTTTTCATTTTTAATAACATATGAGGTGAGAACATGTACATAGCTGTCAGCATCCCCAGCAAGGAAGCCTGTCAGGCTCCGTCTAATCTGAGGTGGGCAAAACCTCGGACAGTCAGTTGACAAAAGAAAGACTGTATTTTATTGCTGGTTACCTGTCACGTCCAATCTGATTTAGCAGCGCGCATTTAGATATTTACTACCAATGTAAAGTAATTGTAGGCTCAGTGCTGACATCTCGCTCCTATTTTGCATAGTATCATCATGTATAATTTAAAACAATATTATAGAGTCAATGCATTACCTTCTGGAAGGAAAGGGAGGAAAAAAAAAGGCAAACTCAATTTGAATGTGGTATCTAATAAAGCCGGCGTCAAATTTCATGTATAAATTTAACATTACCTGCACCTTGTACTGTATATCGGGGAAGAAAAGAGGCAGGATAAATCACAAAGTTATGTGTATCTGTTAAAGAAAATTGTGTGCTGTATTTTTTTTTTTTTACAGCAATCGAGATTTGTTTTCAGCTTCAATTCATTTGTTTATTTTTTTTTTTATTTTGCAAGAAATGAATGCACTTTTATTTTGATCCAATTTCACTCCGGCAATGCCATCCGCCTCTGTGTGTTATTGATTTCCACGCCTCTTGTCGTCTGTATAGCGCCTGACTAAGGCACTGATAGAAAAATAAAGCTGCTTGACGATATGGCATAAGAAAATTAAGAAAAAAAATCAGGGATTAAAAAACAAACAAAACAACCCCCCCCCCCCCCCCCCCACAAAAAAAAAAACTAACAAACACAATAAAAGCAAAAATAAGCAGAGCACTGTAGAACAAGCAGTCATGGCATGTAAAACAATCATAATTCATGAATTATCTTGTGGCGATGAGACCTGTCGGGGTTTGGATATACAATGTGTCGAGACACAGCACTGTATATTAATTAACCAGACAACTATTTTTAGCAAGCCAAGAACAATGAACTGTTATCTATATGTTGACTTTTGAAGTTATGTGTTGGTCAAGAAGTAGACTTTCGCTTGTGTAAGCCTGTAATACTGAATTGTAAGTTGGCATTTAAGATAACATCTTATGCACTTATCCTTGATAACTAGTGATGTTTACTGATATGCTAATTTGACATTCAACAGGCCAAGTAGTTTGTTAATTTTTAAAACAGAGGAGGAAAATCTATTAGTAGTCACCATTCTTCCACTTATTAGTCATGCTGGATTGAAGGACACTTGGTAAACATAAAAAGGTGATATGCCTCTTGGAGAGATAGAGAGCCAGAGAGACATCCAGACATCAAAAGGACCAGAAACAGCACAGCAGCCAAGACATCATGGATCCATCATGAGGAACACAGATTTATTATTCTACAGGATGTCAGTTTAGGGGATTTTGCCCCCGGCTGGAAGAATACAGATCTGCACCATTGACCATCGATGAACTATGGATACATTTGTGAAACCCAGGTTGGGACCATCTGGTCACCTGGCCCCTATGGATATGTTTGGAGAAAGCCATGATTGGGATCTGCCGGTCACCTTGCTCCATGGAGATGTTTGGAGAAGCCAGGTTGTGACCCTCCGGTCAACAGGTCTTGTACCCGAATGGACTGTTATCTTCCTACGATTCTCGGTGCCTCCTCTCTGTGTGCTTGCCACAGGTGGGGTAGTCGACTGGAAGCTCTGAAGTAACAGCTGCTATTATCTCGGTGAGTCAGCAGAAGGGTGAGACCCTGTAATGTGCACTATTTGGGGGTATTTTGTTGGGACTATTCTATATGTTATCTGCCTGTTTTGTGGTTCAATAAAGTATTGACACATCGTTTTCCCTCACCCTGTGTTGTCTGAGTAGAGTTTTGCCCACGTTAAAGGAAGAGCAGGTGCTGAGTGGGACAATCCCTGGTGCATGCAGTTTCGGCTAGCGGACTGGGGTGCCCAACCTCCCACTATATCCACACAAGGTATCAAGTGAAGAGTCACATCTTGAGGTTGATGTGTGGGAAGCATGGCAAACAGGCAAAAGTGAAGACCAGGACAAGTTTGACAAGTTTGCCAAATCACGATGGTTAGAAGAATGGGTCAGAGGATGTCTAAAGAGGCAGGTCTTGTGGGGTGTTTCCGGTATACAGTAGCTAGTATCTACAAAAAGTGGTCCAGCTGGTGAATAGGCATCAAGCCATAAGATTTCAAGACTAAAGGCCCTAATACACATTAGACTAACATTGGGCAAAACTAACCCCTCCATTAAAGTTTAGTGTATATGGAGGCCACAAACTTTCCCCACACAAAATGATGATGTCGGGGGAGATAAGGATTCAGCATGTCCAACTTCATACTGTCAATTATTTTTTTCTCTAGAAAAATGTCCACGCCATAGATGTCTAGCAGCAGCTTTCTCGTAAAGCACACAGGATTGCTCGGCAGAGCGAACGCTCCTGTGTATTAGAGAGTCAGGTGAGATAGCTGTCAGCTCTACAATTGGCTGAACTATTGTTTGACCGATAGCTATCTACAGTGTATGGGGGGCTTTATTGGTGCGTGCAGTGAAAAAAGCCTAGTCAAAAGAATGACCGTAGCATAATATTTTTGAAAAAGTATCTATTGGTAATAATACAAAGGTGTCAGAATACAAATCACATCACAGTCTTTTGTTTAAAAGGCTGAGTAGCCCCAAACTAGTCAAAGTGTCCATGCTGACCCTTGCTGAAAGTATCTACAATGAGCATGTATCAGAACTGAACTATGAAGCAATAGAAGGAGGTTTGGCCTGATTTCATTTTACATCATGCTGATTGCCAGTTCTTGTGCACAACTTACATGGCGAAGAGATAGCGCCAGGATACACTATGGAAAGAAAGCATGTTCGAAGGAATAGAGTGATGCTCTAGGCAATGATTTGCTTTGAAACCTTAGGTCCTTGCACTTGTATGAATGCTCCTATGACAAGTACTACCTACTTAAACGTTGTTGAAGGACAAGTACACCACTACATGGCAGTAAACTCTTTCATCAGGATGATAAGAACCATCACACATCAACAATCTGGAATGGTTTAAGAAACATGGCAAAGAGTGCAAGGTGATGACTTGAAGTCCATGAAGGCCCAACCTTAGCATCTTCCAGCAATGGACACAAGGTGTCCTGAAAGAACCCCGGACTTTACAGTTTGGGTTCGCTCATCTCTACCCATTATATATTGTTTGGTGCAATTAGGTTGCCATCGTTCTCGGCAGCTCCATGAAATGTTCTCGGCAGAGCGACTTCTGTTTACACAGAATGATACACCGAGAATGATGATATTTTGCGTAAAATAAAAGATCATTTCATCCAACGTACGAGCCTTTTGCTTAATTGTCAGGTGATTGGCAGATTGTTTAAACTGCAAAATTATCAGGAAATCACAATAATCTTGCAGTATGAATGGATGTTAATTTGCAATATCAGACTATTCCTGGATACACTATGACCTTTGCCAACTTTGTTCTGCAGATGGGTGGGATTCGGACCCCCACTGATGACATCAAGGCGAGACCGTAAAAATGATAAAAATGAGATATTAGCTGATTTTTCTGTCCAAAATGTGCAAAGCTCACAACTTACAACAAGGGTTCCCATACTCTTGCGAGTACCTATTCTTAGATTTCAAAGAACACAAATTGGGATCAAGTTTACCTAACAATTAAAAAAAAATAAAATGTACCAATGTAAAATTTTGGTCTACTTATTGATTCCCGTGTAGTCTGATTCTGCAGTCATACACCCTTCTATCACATTTTGTTGGTGAGCAAGATAAAGGGGGATATTATAATGGATCGTATATGCGCAGTGGTGTTAACATTCTGGATACGTTTTGAAAAGTTCATGTTTTGCAACTTTGCATGTGTATATGAAAAGTAGTGTTTCACTAAAGGCAAAAATTTGAAATTAAAAGATAAATGTATTGCTAAATTAAAACAAACTCAAATATCTGCAGTACAAAAATAAAGAATTTACAAAACATGAACATTTCAAAAAGTGTTCACAATTCTGGTCACGGCTCTGTCGAAATGTATTTATATAATGTGGTGACACACATCGTCTACGTATACAGTATATACGCCTGGAGCAAGATCGATAAAAGTCCATATATCTAGCAATGGGTTTTATGACGTCTGTGGCTGCTGGGTCAGCAAGCTGAGAGCCTCTAGTGTTTTGTGGGTTAATTATTTATATCGAGGATTCTACGGCGGAATGTTGGCAAAAGTAAACGCACAAAAGCAATATTGTAATCACTAAGTCAATGGTCGTATGTTGCTTTGGTGGAGGGGAAGGTGGGGAGGCACGTCTATTAGTAAAGCAGAGCATAAAGCAACCTCCTAAAATCACTATTCTGCCACAAACAGCACAATAAAAGCTTAGTAGTTGTAGCCATCCATAGTAATGGCGAGCACCACTTAAAATGTCATTAAATATTAATCGTTTAGCTGCTGGGCAAATCGGTGCATTTGTTGTGAATGTGATGCTCTTATACTAAAGTAGTAAAAGCGCTGGTCTTTAAGTGATGGGCAGGATTTTTGTCCCTCTTTTTAGATTCTGATTGCAGCAGACACTCGGCTAATATTTGGTGTCGTAGCCTCATTGTTACATGTGGGGGAAGGTTAGAGGGATGGGACATTTTCCCTAGAAAAGCTGATTCTCCTCCTATTACCCTGATAACCCTTTGTACATAATGCATCTTTTATGTTCTACTATATTATACAGACAATTAAACATATTATTTATAGAGGGTTTATCACTATGAGATGTGATTTGCCATCACTTCCTCATCGATGCTGCGACAGCCACCGATCCACAGAATGAAGTGCATTGCTAGTTTAGCACTTTTCCATCGTCACATATTGGCCCAATACTGTCCTATTCACCTCTGCTGCAGTTCTCTGCACAGAATGCGGCCAAGAGTGAGAAATGGAATAAGGAACCCCTGTTTCTTCAAATTTTGGATGAGCAGGAGTCCCAGAAGTTGCACCCCTACCCAGGGTGTGGAGTCAGTATGCCAAACCTCCGACTCCTACTCCTCGACTCCACATCCCTGCCCATACCAATCACATAAGAAGGAAAAATCATTGCTGCAACTGGGGACCCGACAGGTAAGGGGGCCCACATCAACGGCAGCTTCTGTCCCAGACACATTATTAGACCGCAATGGGCCCATATATTGTTCATGGACAGGAAACCTCATCTGTCTGTGTCCTCCCCTGGAAGAACAGAAAAACTCTTATTTTTTGGAGAATGTCACTACTAGGTGGCACATTAAATGTTAATATTGGGAGCCAAGTACAAGAAGGTGCCATAGTTAAACCGGTTTCAATGGTAAAGTGTCCAAAAGTTTGATCTGTCAGAAAATAACAAAATTATTATTACTCATCCATGGTCAGGAGCTGGTGACAAAATGCTGAAAAGCTTGTGACCGCTACACCTATCTCATCGGAGCCAAATGCTTGGACATACCAGTCACATGCTGTCAGCATAGCATCACCAACGGAAAGCAGTGGAGTCGGTGATAAATCGTATAATTTTTTTTACAAAAGTTTTCACGTTTTAAGTTTGAAAATGGAATACACCTATAAACATCGAAACTGCCCTAAAAAGAAAAATGCTGATGATATTTTGTATTACTATTACAGTTAAACCTGAAAATTGTATAAAGAAATCATTCTATGGCTCAAAAGATCGGCCATGTCCCCCTCCTCCTCAACACTGTCTTGTAACTGGTTATGAGACAACTGACTGCAGCAGAAGCCTCTCCCTCTTCCTGTCTGCAGTAGACCAATTGAATGCTAAGCCCTGCCTACTTTACTAAAGAGGGCGTGGCTCCAGCCTGCCAACAGCCAAAGATGGAACTGCTTAGCAGGAGAACAACCCACTGTGTTCTCAGCAGGATTGTTTTGTAATCAGGCAAAAATGAATGGAGACAAACAAACAGTGAGGACGACTATTTCTTATTTTATTTATACATTTATTTCTAGCTTTAGTGTATCTTTAACTAGGTAGTGAGTGTTATGGCATATCATTTGGAAAAGATAGTACATTTTTATAGGATGAGGCCCGACTTCCAAGACCCTGCTGGTCATGGGAATGATTAGATAGTAGTACTCAAACATATTTTTTGAGCACGCCGAAGACATTTCACTTGGTTAGCACATGAGCATGCTCAGATAACCCCTTATCCGAGCACGCTAGCTCATCACTCTAGTAGGCACCTATGAAATTGTTCCAAAAAACTGTTGCAATTACACATGTTTATTTCTTTTGTGTGTATTGGAACAACAAAAAAATCAGAAAAAATGTCAAATTGGTCATAATTCATGTGTGTGTGTGTGTGTGTGTGTGTGTGTGTGTGTGTGTGTATATATATATATATATATACATACATACACACATATACACACCTACAGTATGTATGTCCAGTAGTTAGAATACAGGGGTATATCTGCTGAAAAAATAAAATCGTTTAACATAGACCATACTGAAAACATGATGCAGTGAAATGATTATAATTGCTAATGTTTTCAGCTCGTTACTCGCATACCTATGAGGCCGCGCATCACATAAGTCAGGGACTTATTCGGGAACTCTTGCAGGGGCCAAAGAGTTGATACTGTGGAGATGCAAGATCAGACAGATGGTTTGGGCATGATGATAAACACAGAACCCCCTAGACACGCAGCCAAGAAGGGGAGTGATGAGAATTGAATAAAGTGAGAAAATGAGATTGCAAGTTCTTCTAAAAGTAGCGACAGAAGGAAATAAAGAAAGTGACACGGGCAGTGGGGGCTTAGTCGGGACCCAGAGCAGAGAATAAGGGAGGAATATGACAAATTAGTACGCTGCACAATTAAAAAGCTGAAGTGCAATGCAAAAACAGCAATATAACCTGAGTGTAACACTCACATTTAGTGTCTGCACATCTCCAATAGGATGTGTCACTCTCGGTTCAACATACCAGGTAACATATAAATCTAAAAAGTGGCAAACATGGCAAGGAAAGCAGCGTTTTCATCTGTTTTTCTCATATTTTCAGACAGCATTAGAGGCACCTGGCACCTTACAAAAATCAGGCCTGCACTGGTATGTGCCCCATTTCTCCCAATGACTGCCAGCTCATAAAACCAGTGATGAAAGTTAGTAATTGTGTCGCACAGAGTGACATTGGGGTATTTACATTGTATTTTGATTCATACATTTGCCCTATTGTGCATTGATGATAGATGGTTGTTGGTTTTGCACAGGACTGCATGTAAATTAACTGTCTCCTATCCAGGAGGTTGCAAACATACCGCAATACAACCTGTGCGAGGAGGCTCCTTGGACAAAAGAGGCATTGCAGTCTTAAGAAAATAAATTCTATTGCTCCCTTGTTAAAATTTTCAACATATTCAGCTAATGATTGCCATAACTCATAATTATTGATTAAAACAGAGTAGAGACTTTCAGGGGAGCAATAAGAGCAGCGCCAGGTAGGCTGTTCTGGCACAGGAGCCCTCTGATGTCTGATTTTGTCCTACTTAGGATGGACATGGCAAGACACAGACACAAATTCCAAGATACATAATAAGCTGCTGTTTTTCTACAGGGTAAAATGGTAAGTATCTTAACCTAAAATATGATGTCTAAACAACTGGCAATAGTCTAAAGTAGCAAAAAGGAGTCATGTTTCCAAGCCACTACCACTCCTGTGCAGACTTTTTACGGGTCCACGTGCCAACTTTGTTCACCCTGCTCCAGCTATGATGTCTCATGACCATTACGGCCAATCACCGGCTGTAACGGTCTCCTCACCGTAATCGGCAGGGCTGTGGAGTCGGTAAGCCACAGTTGCGACTCCGACTCCTGGATTTTATCAGGTTCCGACTCCGGCTCCTTCATAAATGGCCAATTCGTAACAATAAATTTACTGTTGTAAAATATTAACATTGTGCTTATTCAGTTTCTCACCATCATATAAGTAATCAGACCGCTTAGAGCAAAAACTATATTTATTAGAATACAATTAGAATATAGCAAATAACTTTTATAAACTTTTCTAAACTCTTGTAAGTAAATATGCAATAAACACTGTTATGCAGTTAATAAGAAGAAATCTATAAATTTGTCCTCAGAAAAAGTATTGCCTCTGTCAGATCCTCCTTCATGGATGCCCTCAAATCTGATCTAATTATTTTGAGAGCAGAGAACAACCTCTCTACACTAACTTGGGTTGGTGGCAAAGCAGTAACCACTCGGGCAACATCTCTGACAATGTCAGGATACAGAGGAATCGCTTGTTGCACTGTTATTTTTGATGAACGGTCAAATTTCTCAATTTCTTTAGTGCACATGAAAAATTCTGCTGAAATGTACTGGCTGTGTTCTTTGATGGGGATGACTTCTTCTATGCGGGAACGCTTTGCACGGTCTTTGTGATCCAAATATTTTTCGAAATTAAATTCTTCATCAGTTGATGAGGGTGAAGATGTGGCAGGACGACCAAATTCTTCTTGTTCCTCCTGACTGTTCGCAACCCTTTCATCCTTACTGCTATTTCAAACAGAGCTTCTTTTCCTTTAGTTAGCTGTTGATTATCTAGAAGAATCCGATGCATTGGGTCTACATAAACAGCTGCCAAAAGAATGTTATTTTGTAATAGTAGCTCCTCTCTCCGTTTCATTGATGTAGCAATGCCACTTGCAATTAACCCTCCTCTTTGGGACAGGCAAAACATCAGGTTCTTCCACTCCTTTAAGAAAATACCTGGAGTTAAGTCCTCTGCTTGTAATTTTTTAGTCACTGTAAATGGGTGCTCTAGCAATTTTTCCAGCTCAGTCACCTGATTCCAGACTTTCATTTAGCGTCAGTTGAGGGTTAGCTATGTCTACAAGAAAGGTTTTCAGTTCAACCAAGCACTGAATCATTAAGTAAGTACTGCCCCATCGTGTGGCTTGATCACTAATTGCCCCTTTTCCAGCACGTCTCTTCAAAATTGAGTCAACTTTAGGGGTTCTGGCAACAGTAGCCAATTTTCTCACCTTGCCAATCAGTGCAGCAGCATGTCCTTCTTGCAGGCTGTCTCTTATAGCCAGCTGTAGCGTATGCACAACACAGCGCATGTGATGAATGAAAGAACGTATTGACACAGTTTCAACAAGATCATCTAAACTATCATGTTGCTGTTCATCTGAAGCAACTTCAGTTTGCTCCTCAGTTACAATACTGTGTTCCTCTATTTCACACATTTCTGTGTCTGTGGACCCAGAATGTTCTTCTAGCTGCTGGTCACCATCATTACTCTCATTCATTAGCTTAATAGTGCTTATCATATTTGAAGCATTGTCAGTTACGACAGAAAGAACTTGCTCTTTTTTAAGTTCATAGTCTTGCAGAACCTTTTCCACCAAGACCTGGAGAAACTCACTGGTGTGATGAGCTTTGGTGTCTTTTACTGCCAATGTCTTGGTAACTATTTCATTTTTGTCACAAACAAATCGCGCATTGATGGCAAAATAGTTCACTCTGTGACGTGTGCAGGCATCCATTTTAAGAAACAGAAAGCGCCCCTTGAGAGTTTTTTTAAGTTCTTCCTTTTATTTAAAAGCTTTTTCGATTACTAATTTTCTAATACTCTCTCTCTCCAGAGAAACATCAAGCTTGCAGGCCATTTCCCCATTCAGACACATAAAAGCTGGTCGTGAAAATAATGAAATAGGCACACTATCCTTTACAACAAGCTCTATGATCTGTTTTTTAAATGTATCTACTGTCATTGTCACAGTAACTTTGTCACTGACAAAATATCTTGCAACTGATGGCTGCAAAGTTCTCTGCTCCTTTGTTTGGCTGGAAGAGCTGGGCACTGGTTCATTGGTTTGGATGCAGTCTTTCTCATCCACTGCTTTCAGTACTTCTGGATGAAAGCGCTGTAAATGTCTCTTTAGATTAGAAGCTCTGGTAGGAGCATTTTTATCTTTGCCTGAATATGCACTGATCTTGGCTTCACAGCATTTGTTTTCATCTGGATCATTTGTCATACACTGACAGACATAATATTTTCTATCTTGAGTGATGGTGAAATGTTCAAATACAGCTGATTTAATGTGACGCTCCTTTGACATTCTCAGGTTTTTAATTCTGCATTCACAATCCAAATGACAATTGTTTTTCCTAAAAACATTTGTACAAAATTATTGCCAGGTCGTACAACTGATATAGTGGTCAGTAATACTGTTATTCCTCATGTACTCACAGTTAACTGATGCAAAGTTTGTTGAAAGGATAATACTTCTTACAGTCTTCCTCTTCTGAGTAGCAGCTGTGAGAAGCTTGGAAGACGCACACCTAGTAAACATCTAGTCTAGAGGAGGAGCTTTACTACTAAGAATTTGCAACACATTTTCACTTTCAGTTTCATACATTGTAAGTAGGGGGGTTGGGGCAGCATGAGGTTAACCAAGTATAAGATTAGATAAGGGCAGTGGAGAACAGTGACGCACAAGAAGTAAGAAATGTCTCTATCTCCAGCAGAACTGCTTATCACTGTTGTTCAAAGTTTGATAGAACATATATATTTGAGTAACATTTATAAAATTCATATGAAAGTTCAATTATGAAATATTAATACATTTTTTTTAAAGCTGGAGTCGGTACATTTCTACCGACTCCAACTCCACAGCCCTGGTTGTCGGGATGTCATCGCAACAGCCATTGGACATCACCATACTTTTACTGAAACCGGTAAACAGAGACAGAAGGAAGAGCAGTGAAAGAGTTGACATAGGAGAGGAAGAGGATTGGTAAGTTGAGTATGATGCTGCATGTATATGCAACTGATGTTCTCGCACCTGGAAACCAGAGCAACCTTGAGTCGTTGTGGTCTTTGAACTGTGTGATGTAGAAACATCTCATTTCGCAGGCCCACAGTGGGGTCATCCTCAAAGCCATGAGGGTGATTGTGGCTCTCCTGGTGAAGTAGCTGTTTCCGTAGGAAACTAAGTCCTTCTGAAACCAAGAGTTCAAGAACCTCAGTTTTTTGCCAAGAGCACATACGTCCTATAAGTGAAAACCCAGCCTTATTCTATTTCGTATTTTAGGCTATTGGATGCTGGTTTTTTTTTTGTTTTTTTTTTTAATGTTACGAGGTTGGGCACCTCATAAATTTGCATTCCTTAAAAAAAAAAAAAATCAAGACAGGAGATCTATAGCCAAACCATCACAGTGGTTGAGATCAAATTACTATGATATAACATCTTTAGGAGCCACAAGAGCAGGGTAGATCTTGAAAAGTTAAAATATCATGATTTTGTTTCTTTTTTTTAATGTGGGATACATTTTTTTACTTTTTCTTTTTTTGGGGGGGAGGGGTTACGAAATTGAAACACCCCAACTCCACCCTTTTTCATCCAAAGCTCTTACGGCACTATACACATTTAAGTAATGTCAGATACCAACAAGTTCGGCTGCCGTCCAACATGTATAAGGACACCAGCCGACAGATGGTTAGGAGAGATACAGATATAACAGACTGCAAAGTATGTCCTACGAGGAACGGTTAATCCTTATTCTCATTTGCACCTGGAAACACAAGAAGCAATGTAATGAAACTGGAAGAGAGAAGATACAGATTAGATATTAGAAAAAACTTTGTGACAGTGAGGGTGATCAATGAGTGGAACAGGCTGCCACGAGAGGTGGTGAGTTCTCCTTCAATGGAAGTTTTCAACAGAGGCTGGACAGATATCTGTCTGAGACGGTTTAGTGAATCCTGCATTGAGCAGGGGGTTGGACACGATGACTCGTGAGGTTCCTTCCAACTCTAACATTCTATGATATGACATGTCAAATTTCAGACAGCCAATCGTATTGTTATTCCTAAGATAAGCCGTCGACAAACATGTCAGTGGGTGGGTTTCTAATAGATAAAACAGGAGGGCTCAGCTGAGCAAGCATTCTTGTGTAAACATCGTTCGGCCGACATACATCTAAAGTGTATGGCTGGCCGTTTGTCATGTTTTCCATGAAAATGGAAAAAAGCTACGTACTATGTGGCCATCAGATAGTTTTTTTTTAATTGCATAGTTTGGTTTCAATCATAAAAACATTGTGATCGAAACTTCTTAAAACTGGCCGTGCTGGATGCAAACAGAGAAGCGATGGCAAATTAGGAATGATTGAAGGGTCTACTGAAAAGGTCATTTCATACTTACAGAGGATCACATAAAATATATATACAAATGAATCTCTGTAGCCATCAACTCCATTCTAAAGGTAGAATCCTTTCCACAAATGTGTATTATTTTTCATCTGACCTCCACAGGGTTTTAGGTGAATTTGTGTTGCAGTTCCATTAACTTGTGTTCTCGCTCATTAATAAATAATCCTACCACTTAAGAGGCTTTCTTGTAAATTGGTTTGTACTGTTCCATATAAATAATACAAAGTTCTCTGTTATCAACCACGGTAGATGTTTCTTTACCTATGTATGGCATGTGACATGAGACTATGTTTCGATTTCAGCTATGAAAATGCAGATAAAGAAAATTCCCGGCTTCGATACCGAGGCCATGTTATATAGTCAGGAGTTCTCCACCGACCAAGTCATATCAGGATGTAACATATGATCCTTGACCTTAAAAATGTTCCCCGTGACAGGCATTTAGCAAGCGAGCGGAGGCCGAAGGAAAGCTTTTAATGGCCTAAGAGAAACCTTACAGGCTTTCATCTTTGCTAATTGCTACAAAGCAAGGTGATAAATTAGGAAGACGAAAGGGAAATTCGCAGAGCCTGTGGATACATATGGCGGGGAAGAAAAAAAAAGAAAAAGTCATTTCGGGTATAGTGAAGTCGCACTAAATATGAAATATTTCTATGGGATGACCCACGATTAACATTAATTCTTAATGCAGTGCCAGAAAATTCCATCTTTCT
The DNA here is from genome assembly GCF_051348905.1 of Ranitomeya variabilis. Lineage (NCBI taxonomy): Eukaryota > Metazoa > Chordata > Amphibia > Anura > Dendrobatidae > Ranitomeya > Ranitomeya variabilis. The sequence continues at coordinate 43,148,282 of NC_135235.1, read as the reverse complement.
TTCGTTTTGCTTGCACTGTTCGACAAACGTACAGACGACCGAATTTTCAGTCCGTCGAAAAAACAGATCTCAAATGGACAGTATTGGAAGTAATGCTATACAATTGGGCTGATCAGATTACCAATATTTGACACAGATTGAATGTTCACATGAAGAAAAATCGCAGCGTGCACTAGTCTCCCGTATTTCGGATAAGCCTTGCACAGATCCTGCGCAGACTACCGGATTTTTACTGATGCGTTGACAGTATTAGCATGGAAACTGTATTTGGTCTTCTACATTTGTACAAATACAAACACACGGATGACAATAGAGATGAAAAATTACCCGTTTTTTTCCGGATGAAGATAGTACGATTTTTTTTAATATGAGCGTGACAACTTTGCCTCCTCGATAGCCTTTAGGTGACTGCTGTCCATGAAAGGTACAATATGCACAAGAACATTCTTTCATACAAATTATTGTTTTGAGCTGAAAATTTGTCTGATCAGGTCACTGCATCATCCTAAACAGGGTGGCCACATCTGGAAAAATTGTGCCAAAAAGTGCCATCTTGTATCCCAAAAAAGTGGAAATCATTATCTCTCATCTTAACTTCAATGTATCCAGAAAAATTGAATGCTATACAGTTGATCCAGATTGGAACCATGTTTTTGCAGTCACAGATTTGAATAATCTGAAATACAGAAGAGAATAATAGACGCTGCATATTCTTTATGAAAACGTTTGGTCCATGTAAGAAAAATCATCTGAACAGTGAGAGGGCAGTTTTTTCCATGGATAGCACTCCGACCAAAAATACAATTGTGTAAAAGTAGCCTAAGGGGTACAATTTTTTTTAACAGTAATAATTATAAGGCATATTTCACATGTCCATGAAATACGGAGCATGCTTAGATTGCAATGTTCAGCTCAAAAGCCTTCTGATCGGAGCTAACTGCCACAGAAGCATATATTATCTCAGCAAGGTCATGGAAAACTGGCCTTCAAGGTGTGGTCTCAAGTCTAAAAGTTATTCCCTATCCGTCAGATAGGGAATAACTTTTCGATCACTCAGGGTCCAGCCGCTGTGGCTCCTCCATACACAAGCCACTGCTGATTGGAACATAGGTCGATCATGTGCACTGTCGCGTCTTCAGATCATCGGTTCTTGGGGTCGGTAGGGGCCACGGCGGTCAGACCTCTAGCAATCGGAAAATTATTCCCAATCCACCACAACTTTTAAAACTTGTGAACACCCCTTTAAAAGGAAACAGTCGGTAAGATCAACTGCACATATGGGCATGTAGGTCTTAGAATATCTAATGGTTTGGGGTTTCAATCTGTTGCTACATTCTTGAGAAATCGGCATTTTGTTCCACATGCAAATGATAACAGAGCACTTCCCAAGACCCTGCCTCCCAATGTTGTTTCCCCATCGAGCAGCAGCCTCTTCAGCTTGATCGATAGCTCATTGTCTTTCTGATGATTCACATGCTGAGGATGTAAATATTCACAGTGCAGTTCATCTATCTACAGCATGTGGGTGACATTTTTTATATCTAATTCACTTCACCATTATTGAGATTTTCTATTCTCAAATCTGGATGGAAGATCCACAGCAAAGCAGGAACATGTGAACAAGCCCTAAAGAGGCCAAGAATACTCACCACCTACACATGAAAGCTTCACTGAGCGAGCCAGACGCTTATGAGTTGGGAGAAGTGTAAGTCACTGCCCGAATCATTGGCAGTGGCCTATTTGCTCATCAAATAAATTCAAACTGCAGCATCCTAATCTCCCCCGACATCATCTGTTGAGAGAGAATCAGCCCCCATAGACATTAAATGGTCGACCAACCAAAATTATTTATTTAATGCATGTGGGGGTGTGAAAAGAGTTGTTCAGCCATGGTGGAATATTCGACCAGTTCCAGCTGTTGTCACATGAAAGCAATTTCATGATTTGTATAAAACTAGGTTTTCATCGACCTATTATGGAGTGTCAAGATGGAAGGCTCAAACATGGGACTGCTACTCAACACAAAGAAGACAAAGATATTGACTACTGCCAGGTACGACCGGGACACATTTAAGATGGACAGCGAAGAATTGATAGTTGTAAAGGGGTTTAACCTATTCAACCTATTCCGACAGGTGATAACTCAAGATGCAGCGACGACAACGGAAGTCAATAGGAGAATAGCTATGGGCAAATCAACAATGAAGTCACTGGACGTCTTACATTTGAGTTGAAATCCACTGAGGACGAAGATACTGTTCAAACATAGGTTGGTCTTTTCTGTGGTAACATGCGAAACTTTGAAGATGAAGAAAAATGACAGAAGAATCGACACATTCTAAATGTAGTGCTGGAGAAGGATGTTATCAATACCATAGATGGCAAGAAGAAAAAAACAAATTCATTTTGGAACAAATCAAGCCACACGTCACTTGAACCAAGGATCCCCAAGCTACGACTTTCCCACTTTGGACACATCATACTAAGAAAGCAATCACTGGAGAAGAACATCATGGTCGGAAGAATAGAAGGAACAAGGCGAAGAGGAAGACCGGCAACCTGATGGCTTGATACTATCAGAGAAGACACTGGTGGACCTATTTAGGCTTGTACAAGAATTATATTCATCCATCAAGTTGCCATTGGCGCAAGATCGAGCCAAAAGCTTTTAAATAAATTACGTAAGATTCTTATCTGCTATTCTCAATAGAACAATGTGAAAAGCGGATGAAAATCTCTATGGCATGTGATCGCACGTACAAAAATTGCATACTTGCCATCACATGACAACTGCTGGAACTGGCAATGAAGGCCAAAAATGCCATCATGGCTGGGCAACCGCTTTAAGTGTTAAAATAAACACAAATAAACCTTTAATTGATTAGTGAAGGTATATTAACAAGCCATATGAGACAATTTTCAGTAGCTCTTCTGGACATCTACATTTTATGCACAAGATTTTCATTGTAGGTTTTAATAAAGAGAACGCAGATCTGCTACCTTCTTTTTTTTTCCTGAGCACTAAAAAGTCAAAACAATGAGCAAAATTTGCTTTTAATTGTGGTTTATCTTTTGCATTTCCTATTCACAGACACAAGGTACGGCGGCACCACCTCATCTGCTTTAATAAGCACACATAAAAGCGTCTATGAAAGAAAATGTTTAGGGAGTTTTTGCTACTCAGGAGGAATAACCTCTTATTAAAAACACATTTTTAATCTCTATTTAAATTGCTAACTATGAGTCCTTGGTGAACATAACGGGGCCCTTCAACCAGAGCTTTCTACCTCCTTTTGAGCGCTTACAAGAAACTGTCAGCACCATCGGAAAATGTAGGATCTTTTCACCCAACTAACTGTGCTAGACAACAATTAAAACTGGAACAGATAATTCTCAAAGGGTACAGTTCTGAGATAAAAAAACAAACAAACAAAAAAAAACAAAAATGTTTTATCAGAAAGAATTCCCCGGTGGGCCGCTCTTGTTTGTTTTCCGCTCTGCATACTTATTTGTTTGTTTATTAAAATGAACTGTGCGGGTTAAATTCCAATTAGGACCATAATCACCATAGGCTCTAACGAGTCCTGGGAAAGCAGATAAGAACAAAGTGTATATATGACTGTGAGAATAAACATGCAAATCTTTCTCGGAATGTAAATTACATTGCAATCCCCGTGTAGTCCTGACCTGGCCTTTAAATGGATTTTTAGTCCCTCCTGGTGGGTACTAAGTGTTTTTATCTGAATTTTTGACCATACACAATGATTAAATATGATTATTACAAGCTGAGGCTCCACACCAACCATTCGGTAAGAAATTTACACCCCTGGCCCTGTCACTGCTGTGATTCACAAGCGATAACGGGTTTCTACACCCACTGAGCATGACAATATTGACGTAGAGCAGAAAATCAAGGCTATAGTAGGTAAATCAATTTTTATTATTTCATGTTTAATATTTTTTTTATTTTAACTTACTTAATACAGCAATATGTGCACAAATGCAAAAGTAAAGTTAAACTCCAGTTATTATATCTTATATTATTGAAGACCCAATCGGTTGACTGGTCTTAAAAATAGTTTTTTTTTAATTTTGAACATCACAACTGATTATTTTCTGCTATCCTTTATTTTTTTTTATTGTGGGAGAAGCTTAGTAGCCAAATGATACATTTCTAAAGTATAAGCCATAGAGGTCTAATAGTTGCATGGACCACCCTCTAGGCCCTAACTCTACCTCCAGCGTTGACGGCCTGCCATTCGCATCTCACCTAATGAAGCAGCTGTTGGCCACTGCCTCAAATTTGGAAGGGTAGGCGCACGTCAGTCTTTATTTCAATGGCAGGGATGGAAACACTATAATTTACTTTTCCGCACATACTAAACTAAGTTTTATGAAGTTAGATAAAGCAAACACCCCAAAATGACTTTCCTGTGAAATAACTGGTATAACGGGGTTATTCCCATGAAAGAAGTTAAAGGGGCATATAATATAATCGATCTCTAGGATAGGTCATCTAGATCAGACAGTTGGGCGTCTGACATTCCACACTCCCACTGATCAGTGGCTCTTAGCTCTGTTTCCCGATGGATGAAAACATTGAGCAAAAGGTGTACACCATAGCTCCATATAAAGTGTAGCAGCAGCTTCCGAAAACTGCAAGTCAGCTCCTATTTAAGAGATTAAAAACTAATAACAATTGATTTGAGAAAACCAACTGATCTGAAATTGATGAGCTATCCTGACGACATCAATATAAGACGCCTCGACAACCGTTTTAAAGGAAAACGGTCATGAGATCCATGGTTTGGGCACTATGAATCAGACACTGCCTGAATGGTTGCCACTAGTTATGGTTTACTCCGATATGCTGCAAAGTTTTACTTTAAACATGCCATGAAAAGCTGGCCAGTAACTGTGTCAACGTTGACAAGACCGAGAAAGATCCCATCCTGCTTTTCCTCGCTCTGCTTCCCTACCTACATAAATAGAGAGCCATCATTCAACTGGAGAAGGGCGGGTAGAAGCCTCCAGGGACTGACTTGCCCTCGACATATATCCCAGCTGGAATTTCTTCGCCCTGCTCCCCTACTTACATACATAGAAAGAAACCAGTCATTCAACTGGAGCAGGGCGAGAAGAAACCTCCATGAACTGAATAGACCGGCACAGATCTCAGACTGCTTTTCCTCTCCCCGATCCCCTACTTAAACATATATATATATATATATATATATATATATATATATATATATACAGAGAGAGAGAGAGAGAGAGAGAGAGAGAGAGAGAGAGAGAAAGAGACCCATTATTCAACTAGAGCAGGGTGTGGAGAAGCCCCCAGGGACTGACTAGTCCCCGGCATAGATCTCAGACAACTTTTCCTCTCCCCGTTCCCCTATTACATAGAAAGAAAGAGACCCATCATTCAACTACAACAGGACGGCGAGAAGCCCCCAAGGACTGACTAGACCTTGGCATACATCTCGGCCATTTTTACCTTTCCCTATTCCCCTATTGCATACAAAGAAAGAGCCCAGTCATTTAAATGGAGCAGGGTGGTGTGAAACCTCAAGGGACTGAATAGTCTTCGGCACAGATCCCAGATGGGTTTTCAGAGTATGTTTACTTTAAAAAGTCCAATTGTTTGGAAGTAAAAATAAATACAACTGCTATCACGGAGTGAGGCACCGATTCATGTGGCTTGAGGTTTGGGCAATGGTGGTCTTGGAGACAGATAAATGCATATACACATGGGGTGAACAAGGGTCTTTTGAATTACTTTGTTGTTTCAATAGCTCCCTATGGACTTGAATGGATAATCAACCTTAACAGCATTCAAGCTCTGCCAGGAGGCTGCTGACGATCATCACCTTGCCAAGATGTCAGGGAATACCTGTTTTCTTTTTCAGTGGGAATGGTGGTGTGGACATGCCAAATGTCGAAAAACCTCTTATATAACATTTCACTTTAATGGGGTATAGCCCCTTATACTATACACTAGTAACACCATAAGGAGGTTGCCGTACAAGGTTGTACATGTGTTTGTAATTTGTATACTATTACCTGGCATCTGTACATCTTTCCGTTACAGGATAGAAGATGTAGAGAAATGTGCGCCCTTTGTCATTTGCCATCATCTGTTAGTCAGTCTCCTGAATGCTTCTATTATGAGCTCGGAAATAGGTTCCTCTAGTGTTCTTCAACAGCCTGACAATAGGACTTCCTAGTCTTTACGAAACCTCTCAAATATGAAAAACAGGATTTCCAGCTTAACGAGTTCTGGAAACTTGTACAATAGTATTTTTACGCAAAATAACATTTCACATTTAGCTTTCCCTTAGACTGCACCTGCCCCCCCGAAAATACAGTTACATATTTTCCTGATTTAATAAAAACTACTCAAAACGTTTTTTTTTGTCATCACCTTACAGTCCTTCTACCATTTGGCTTTGCAAATTGCATTTACTTTTTATATCTTCGCTTTGTATCCTAGATCACCGGTATAGTATGCAAATTAACTGGAAAAATAGATACAGCACGCGCCCTTATTAACTAGAAAAGGATGGGCTTTGAGAAAAAGCATCAGATAGGCTATAAAAAAATCCAGTCTTCATTTTAAAATGGAACCCTTATTGAGAAGAAGGATCTCGGAAGGATTTCTGAATGTCCAATACACCAATATCAGTAAGGCGTACGTTAGACGTGAAATGAAACATACTCAAGTAAACCCATGGTGATTAGATTTATTTTTAGAGATTTCCAATCTCTGTTATCTTATTTTTTATTATTTATTATTATTTTATTATCCAACAATCTCAAAATATGTCATTAGGAATTGCTCAGTTTACAATGTTTTCTGCGTTAGATTCAAGCCATCATCGATAAAAGTGGGACAGCACAGCGCAGATGCCTTTATACACCTGTGCTTGAGAACATTGTAGAATAATATGGAAAAGAAAAGTTGATCGTTGGCCAAACTAAACTCAGTTCTCCACTTGGTGCACAATTGAGCACACCTGAAGCCATCTTTCTGAAGCAGAGACACAAATGTAAAAGACAATAATGCTTAGAGGATTTGAAGAAGCAATATAGATAGATAACGAGGATGAGAATGAAAACAAAAACAATTTCGGGAAAATCACTTCTCACATGGCCACAAAGCATTGCAATAAACTCATTGCGATAAACAATAAATCAATTCTAAATTCAAGTAAAATAAACTGTGTAATATTTTATTAGAAAAAATATGCCTATTATCATATTTAAGCAGCCACTCCCTTCTGCATTAATTTTGCTCTCTAATACTATTATTAAAATCCATACATAGAAATTCATACACTGATGGCGAGGGATGGAGAAGCAGAGGAAACAGTAGCTGGGGAGTGTCAAATACTTCTGGTAAGTGGTAAGAAGAACACAGAGCTGGATTCCCATGTACACTGCTCAGTACTTGCACTCCATACTGCAATGAGATATAATAGAGATAATCCTCATCCCCTACTTGCACAGTATAGGATAGACATCATAGCAGCTAGTCTCCAACCGTTAGCTCAGGGACAACTTGAAATTAAATATAGATCTTACAGAAACCATTAAGTCGTATAATTGCCAGGAATAGTGTTATTCATGATGTATACACAGATGACAGCTTATTGTGAAACTGCATCTGAAAGTTTATTAAAACTAAACCAAAAGTACGGTAATAACATTCAGGTCCTTCATAGGCTGAGTAGGTATTTGGTCAGGGTAACGCCGAGTGTGTCAGAGTTGGAACAATCTTTGCCAGGTTAGATTTCTGATCTGATCCCAAAGAAAAGTTAATTGCGCACAGATTGATGAAAAACTTAAAAGTGGATCTGTCAGCAATACCGTTCCTCCATTATTAAGAAATTAGCATTTCAAGTGATATGCAAAGGAGAATGAAGAGCTATTTGTAGACCTAAAGCCTCTGTCACTCCAGCTCTATTCCACACACAGTGCCGCCTCCTCCTGCTTGTCTGAAGGCTCCTTTGCCTGATGTTACACAGCATAGAGGCTGTCAGTCAAGCATGAGGACACTGTGCTGGTCAGTCAATAGAGCTGGAGTGGCAGAAGCTTCAGATTTACCATAGTCATTTGTATATCAATCCAAATGCTGATTTCTCAATAACGAAGGAATGGGCCAGCCATGTAAAGGCATTTCTGGACTTGTCTTTGAAAGAGCTACATACCCATATTAATTGTTTGGGACGGTGAAAATCTGCTGACAGATTCCCTTTACTAGAGATTAGAAATATGTCACGCACACTGTGCTTTATAGCTTCCTTCGGATGAGGCTTGGAAGACACAGACGGGTCAGAGAGACCATGCGGACCACTGTGTATGGAGGAATGTGGCGTGGGCTGATTAATTACTTTTTCTATCACGTCATGTGGATAGAGATATATGTGCACTGCTTACATAAGGAAAAAATGGCACCAAGATGCACTATAATAAGAAGGTAAGTTGTCAGAGCTGGTGTGATGCTCTAGGCAATGTTATGCTGAGAAACCATGGGATTCATGTACTGTACATGTTGCGATGGTATGTTCCGCTATACCTAAACATTGTTGCAAAGAAAGTCCACGTTTTCATGGTGACAAAGATACTCCCTAATGGCAAGGTGCTCTTTCAACAGGACAGTGAGCCCAGCCCTACTGCAAAAGTAGTTCAGGAATTGTTTCAGGGACATGACAAATTGCTCACGATGTTAAAATCTAAAATTTGAAGGACAAGTTAACATCTCAAACATTCTTGGGATGTACTAGAAAAACAAAACATGTACTGTAGGTGCCACTGCTGATAACTTTTGGTGACAAATATGATAAAAAAAACTTCCAGAAGTTATGTGCAGTCATTGCCTCAATGGGACAAAAGCAATTTTGGTGGCATGAGATGAACCTCCACAGGAACTTTTCGGATACAAATGTCTAAATGTTGAGTGTGGGTGTATAAAATGGGTCCAGGATCTGACTTTGATCCATTTACAGGGAAGAAGGGTTTTTGGAGATGGGTTATAGATTCAGCAAATGTTGTCTCTATGTATTGTGACCAGCAGTGAGCGCTCTTAACTATTTTGAGGCAGTGAGGAGAACCATACAAGAGCATTGTTATGTGTTCCCCAGAATGTGCACACAAAGATACTGAACCTGTTGGAGAGTGTTGTACTTACAGTGACAGTTGTGGTTACAATGCAAAGTAAAATCTAGTGTGGACTTGGTGAAGCTATTTGACAAAGTCAGATTGAGGAAAGCCTTTCATTTTTTAAGAATTTGGCTCGTACATAGTCTGGTGTTTTCTGTAGTAACATGTGGATGAGAAACCTGGACAATAAAGAAATAAAACAGAAGAAGAATCCACACCTTTGAAATTTGGTGCTGGAGAAGGATGTTATCAATACCATGGATGACAAGAAGAACAAACAAATCAATCTTCAAACAAAGTAAGAATCACCAAGCTACGACTTGCCTACTTTGAACACAGCATACGAAGAGCAATCACTGGAGAAGGAAATCGTGATAGGAAGAATAAAAGCAACGAGGTGAAGAGGAAGACCAGCAACAAGATGGCTTGATGAACACAAGATAACAGGGGAGAAGACCCTGGTCGACCTATCTAAGTTTGAACAAGATCGATCTTCCTACAGAGCTTTTATCCAGCAAGTTGCCATGGCTCGAAGCGAAGCCGAGGTCGTTAAATAATATTAATTACAAAAAGTGTTTAGAAATACAAAAAAATATAACAGATTGAATAAACCCCCCAGTTCCCAATTTAAAAAAAAAAAAGAAATAAAGTTGGTAACATACAGATCTGTCAAAAATTAAGAGACCATTGCACAGTCCAGGAAGATGGATAGTCACAAGCCAGCAAAGAAAAATTGCTTAAACATTTGTTCCAGGAGTGGCATAAGGTCACCCAAAAGCAGTGTGAAAGACTGGTGGAAAGCATGCCAAGACGCATGAAAGCTGTGACTAACCCCTTACTGACCTCGGACGTACTATACCGTCCGAGGTCAGCTCCCCCGCTTTGATGCAGGGCTCCGCGGTGAGCCCGCGTCAAAGCCGGGACATGTCAGCTGTTTTGAACAGCTGACATGTGCCCGCAATAGGCGCGGGCAGAATCGCGATCTGCCCGCGCCTATTGACTAGTTAAATGCCGCTGTCAAACACAGACAGCGGCATTTAACTACCGCATCCGGCCGGGCGGCCGGATATGACGGCATCGCCGACCCCCATCACATGATCGGAGGTCGGCGATGCTTCTGAATGGTAACCATAGAGGTCCTTGAGACCTCTATGGTTACTGATCCTCGGCAGCTGTGAGCGCCACCCTGTGGTCGGCGCTCACAGCACACCTGCAATTCTGCTGTGTAGCAGCAATCTTATGATCGCTGCTACATAGCAGAGCCGATCGGGTTGTGCCTGCTTCTAGCCTCCCATGGAGGCTATAGAAGCATGGCAAAAGTGAAAAAAAAAGTTAAAAAAAATGTGAAAAAAATAAATAAAACATAAAAGTTTAAATCACCCCCCTTTCACCCCAATCAAAATAAATCAATAAAAAAAAAATCAAACCTACACATATTTGGTATCGCCGCGTTCAGAATCGCCCGATCTATCAATAAAAAAAAGCATTAACCTGATCGCTAAACGGCGTAACGAGAAAAAAAATCGAAACGCCACAATTACGGTTTTTTGGTCGCCGCGACATTGCATTAAAATGCAATAACGGGCGATCAAAAGAACGTATCTGCACCGAAATGGTATAATTAAAAACGCCAGCTCGGCAGGCAAAAAATAAGCCCTCACCCGACCCCAGATCACGAAAAATGGAGACGCTACGGGTATCGGAAAATGGCGCAATTTTTTTTTTTTTTTTTTTTTTTAGCAAAGTTTGGAATTTTTTTTCACCACTTAGGTAAAAAATAACCTAGTCATATTAAGTGTCTATGAACTCGTAATGACCTGGAGAATCATAATGGCAGGTCAGTTTTAGCATTTAGTGAACCTAGCAAAAAAACCAAGCAAAAAACAAGTGTGGGATTGCACTTTTTTTGCAATTTCACCGCACTTGGAATTTTTTTCCCGTTTTCTAGTACACGACATGGTAAAACCAATGATGTCGTTCAAAAGTACAACTCGTCCCGCAAAAAATAAGCCCTCACATGGCCAAATTGACGGAAAAATAAAAAAGTTATGGCTCTGGGAAGGAGGGGAGTGAAAAACGAAAACGGAAAAACGAAAAATCCCAAGGTCATGAAGGGGTTAAAAATCATGGTTATTCCACAAATATTGATTCCTGATTGTTGTTTCCAGTTGATTACGAACTTGTTTTTTTTATTATTTGAGGTCTGCAAGCAATGCATTTTTTGTTATTTTGACCAATTCTCATTTTAAGAAAATAAATACAAAATGTATTGCTTGGAACTTCGGAGACATGTTGTCAGAAGTTTATACAATAAAATATCAATTTACATTTTACTCAAAAATATACCTATAAAAAGAAAAATCAGACACACTCAAAATTTTGCAGTGGTCTCTTAATTTATGCCAGAGCTGTGTATTATTATTATTATTATTATTATTATTATTTATTGTTATAGCGCCATTTATTCCATGGCGCTTTACATGAGAGGAGGGCTATACATAATAAAAACAAGTACAATAATCTTAAACAATACAAGTCATAACTGGTACAGGAGGAGAGAGGACCCTGGCCGCGAAGGCTCACAATCTACAAGGGATGGGTGAGAATACAGTAGGTGAGGGTAGAGCTGGTCATGCAGCGGTTTGGTCGATCGGTGGTTACTGCAGGTTGTAGGCTTGTCGGAAGAGGTGGGTCTTCAGATTCTTTTTGAAGGTTTCGATGGTGGGCAAGAGTCTGATGTGTTGTGGTAGAGGGTTCCAGAGTAGGGGTGACACGCGAGAGAAATCTTGTATACGATTGTGGGAAGAGGAGATAAGAGGGGAGTAGAGAAGGAGATCTTGTGAGGATCGGAGGTTGCGTGTAGGAAAGTACCGGGAGATGAGGTCACAGATGTAAGGAGGAGACAGGTTGTGGATGGCTTTGTACGTCATGGTTAGGGTTTTGTACTGGAGTCTCTGGGCAATGGGGAGCCAGTGAAGGGATTGACAGAGGGGAGAGGCCGGAGAATAGCGGGGGGACAGGTGTATTAGTCGGGCAGCAGAGTTTAGAATAGATTGGAGGGGTGCGAGACTGTTTGAGGGGAGGCCACAGAGCAGGAGGTTGCAGTAGTCAAGGCGGGAGATGATGAGGGCATGGACTAGGGTTTTTGCAGATTCTTGGTTGAGGAATGAACGGATTCGTGCAATATTTTTGTTGAAGTCGGCAGGAAGTGGAAAGGGCTTGGATATGTGGTTTGAAGGAGAGATCAGCGTCAAGGATAACCCCCGAGGCAGCGAGCTTGTGGGACTGGGGAGAGTGGGCAGCCATTTACTGTAATGGATAGGTTCGTTGGGGGGGTCACGTGAGATGGGGGAAAGATGATGAATTCTGTTTTGTCCATGTTAAGTTTCAGAAATTTAGCGGAGAAGAAGGATGAAATAGTGGACAGACATTGAGGGATTCTGGTTAGTAGGGAGGTGATATCTGGTCCAGAGATGTAGATCTGTGTGTCATCAACATAGAGGTGATACTGAAAGCCATGAGATTCTATGAGCTGTCCCAGGCCAAAGGTGTAAATGGAGAAGAGCAGGGGCCCAAGGACTGAACCTTGTGGGACTCCGACAGATAGGGGGCGAGGTGAGGAGGTGGTGTGTGAGTGGGAGACGCTGAATGTCCGGTCTGTTAGGTATGAGGAGATCCAGGATAGGGCCAAGTCTGTGATGCCAAGGGATGAGAGGGTCTGTAATAATAGGGAATGGTCCACTGTGTCAAAGGCAGCCGACAGGTCGAGGAGGAGGAGAACAGAGTAGTGTCGCTTGCTCTTGGCGGTTAAGAGGTCATTGGTGACCTTAGTTAGCGCAGTTTCAGTGGAATGGTGTGACGGGAAGCCAGATTGTAAGCGGTCAAAGAGGGAGCAAGAAGAGAGATGGGAGGACAGTTCAAGGTAGACGTGTTGTTCCAGTAGTTTTGAGGCATAGGGGAGAAGTGATATAGGGCGATAGCTAGATACAGAGGATGGGTCAAGAGAGGGCTTTTTGAGGATAGGTGTGATGGAGGCATGTTTAAAGCTTGAGGGGAAAACACCAGTTGTTAGTGATAGGTTGAAGATATGGGTTAGGGTTGGGATGAAGATTGTGGTGAGGTGTGGGATGAGGTGGGATGGGAGCGGGTCAAGTGCACAGGTGGTGAGATGCGATCTTGAGAGTAGAGTGGCGAGTTGATCTTCTGTAATGGTGGAGTAGTTGGTTTTGGAGGTGGAGGGTAGGGAAGTTGGGAGGAAGGGCTCTGGGGCTTGTTGACCAAAACTATATATATATATATATATATATATATATATATATATATATATATATTTGGCATGAATGGTATATTTGTGTCCATAAAAGTCCAAACTATGAAATTCCTGAATTGTAATTTTGTTAGTCATGGATTAAAAAATCTAAATGATGTAATAAAACAAAATGGTACCAATACTATGTAAAAAGAAAAAATCTAGAACTCATGCTGCTCCATCAAAATAAAAAAAAGTTGAAAGTCTCAGAAAATGTGGACATAAATCACTTAAAAAAATTGAACATAAAATAAAAATAAATTATAATCAATGGTGAAATTGCAATTTTTCACTATTCACCCCACTTGGAATTTGATTTTCCATTCTCCGATGCATTATATGGTAAAGTGAATGGCGTCATCCCAAACTACAACTTGTACGGCAAAAAAACAAGCTTCGATATTGAAGAGAAAAAAAAAGGCTCTTGGAAGAAAAAAGAATAAAAAACACACAGAAACAAAAAAGAGAATTTGCCCGCGGTAAATGTTATGGTTGATGGATGTTCACACAGCAGATGTAGGTTTACATACATGCACAGAACCCATTAAGATTATATATTCTCACTTAACCAAAATGTCACTTCGACCTATAATAATAATGTAAAATAATACTATAAAACAATCCACATCTCTTCTAGTTCCATAAACAGCGACAACCGTTATAAAAGAATCAAATCAGGAGTCTGGCGGTACAAGCAAACGGCAGGACACAACCCGCCAGGACTCGAAGGAATAAAAAAAAAAGCTGCATGAAATATGCCTAATGGAATTTTATCAGGCATATTTATCACGCTCAACATAAGGTAGAAAGGTTTAGATAGCTGTCACTAACACCAAGGGGTTTATTAATAGGCAAAAATCAATTGTATGTAGACTGAATTAATGAGATGGAAAAACATGCATATATCAGCTAATACAGAGGGGAACGGCCTCCAGTGAGGCATCAGTAATGAAGTAGTTGGTCCAAGGCAAGCGATGTGCCGAGTAGCTATCCGCTGGACCAAGGTGCCTTACTGATCGCGCACGGTGCAAAACCACTGTGAAATGTAAACACTCGGCAACGGTTTTGAGCACAAAGTTGACCCCTGATGCGCATTCTGCAGACTGCTATCTACAGATTTATAAATAAATGATTAGATGTAAAATCCCCGGGGATTCTGTTCTTTTCCACAGCAATTACTGGAGCAGATTATTACCATTCAAGTAGGGTTTTCAGTTAAAGTTCATTGAATGGCAGGAATCATTCTTTGCTGTCCCCATGTCTTAAGTTACTGTGACAGAAAATCCGATGTTAGCATGTACTGTGGAAATTTTTAACAAGCTGAGTCAATATGCACCGAAAGAACACATTCTTGAGTTAAAATATATTACTGTCAATAACAGATTAAATTAAGAAAGTATGAAGTTTCAAATCTGATCAATGTCACCGAGAAAAAGCCCAGGCAATTCATGGGGTGGAGGGAAAAGTATTAAAAGTTAGAACACGTACGCGGCTGTTTTTCGCGGCTTTAAATTTCTACATCGTCTGCTGCAAGTTAGAACTATTGGGAAAAAAAAAATCCAAAATAATAAATTCCTGAAGTGCCAAGTTAGAAATTAATTAGGAGAAGCATCATTTCCTTTATATTTTTCCTGTTTTTGCTCAAATCATTAAAAACGTAGCAGTCAACCCAGTCGGCACAATTTAAGGCTTGTTTCAAGGTTCAGTTCACACATGCACAAATAAACCTGAAAAGGCTTGGCGGCCATTCTTTCTCCTTTTTAAATAACCACGCCTGAGTTGTTGTTGGTTTTTTTTAGTGGAGGATTTGCTTTTCTTTTTACATAATTAACGAAACTTGGAAAGCAAGTAATTATGTTATACTACTACTACTAATAATAATGTAAATGATAACATTTCACAAAACCTAAAATAAAATAGTGAATTAACATCAAATATTAAACGGCACTGATACTTTATTTTGACTTACCAGCATGCACTTTACGACAATAATTCTGCAATCGACATTGTTAACATTTTGAACAATTTTTCTTCTACAGCCTCTATGTATCAGAGTACATAGCAGACGGCAGAATGAGTTACCAGTGAATCAGTCAGTAAACTAATTCTGATGGCAGGGTCTGTAAGCCTAAGGCTTCTTTTACACACACCGGGTATTTTGTGGCCCGTAATGGCAGGCCGTATCGCCTATGGAAATAATATTGGGGGAAAAAAAGTGTTCCGCAAAATTGGATGTCATGGTGCACCGCAAAAACAAGCTTCCGTTGTATTTGTGGCCCCATTGATTTTCAATGGGAGCCGTGTCCGTAAGCCGTGAAACAGATCGAGCAGGCTCGATCTTTTTTCACGGCCGTAAATATGGTCATCACGGCCATACGGCGCACCGTGAAATTATTGCAGCCCCATAGAAATCTATTGGGGCAGCAAAAAAAGGCTGCAAAACAACGGTATGTGTAAAAGAAGCCTTAGGCAGTAACGTAGCTACTGGGGGGGCAGAGGCGGCCGTCGCCCTGGGCCCAGAGCCATTAAGGGGCCCACCCACACCCATGGCCGCTTCTATTATCAGTCAGCATTGAGGGAGAGTACGGCAAACTGCCTGCTCCCCTATCTTCCTGAGACGCTGAACACTGGCTGGCACAGCGGCAGAGTCCTCAGTGCAGTGTAATGGAGCTCTCCTGAAAAGTTTCTGACAGGCTCCGCTGTCAGTGCTGCAGCCAGCTCCGCTCCAGTGTGCTCTCCTTCATGCACGCTGGACCTCCAATGGGTCCTAGTGCTCACCATAGATTTACCTCAGACACTGCCTGGGCTTGAGCTCACCTCATGCTTTTTGCCTGCAGCATTTGGATCAGACATTGACAGTGCCATCTATAAACTACCTTCCCGCAAACATCATCTGATGGCGCCAGAATGTATTAGGCTAATTAAAGGGAACCTGTCACTCCCCAGGGCCTATGAGCCACCTTCAGCAGCACTAAGGCTGCATTTCATGAAGGTGGCTCTTATGTTTATTATCCCTAGGAATGCTGAAATATTGACTTTTATAAATTTCCCACCATAACTCTATTGAGTTAGGGAGGTATGTTTTCTCCCCCTGACTCAACCGCCTCGCAGCCGTCCATCATCCCCCATCTTGCCTCCGGGCGCCGCCTCCTCTCTTTGTCGTGACGTCACCAGCACCTTCGTGTAGCGGAGGCTCCAGATCCCGCCCCGCTGTGTGTTATGATGTATTCACACTGCGGGGCTGGGAATCTGGCACCTGCGCAGTGGAGCGGGTCATCGTGCTCCATTGAAGATGCAGATGTCTCGCGAGATTTGCCCCCTGGCGAAGGCTTATCCCAGGCTGTGTGCGGGTTTGATATGCCACTCCACTGTGCTTTGCCGTGCTGACATGCTTATATGTGACATACAAGCTGTGAATGTGCAGGCAGACCGTGCAGAATGAGCAATGTCAATACACATTATGCACTTTTACAGCTTGTTCTACACTGCCTGCCTATAAATCACAGCTCTTTTGTAGGAAATTATGGGATAAAATTCCTCTAGGCTGACATGGAGGACTACCAGGCATTGCTCATCACCTGCCCAATACAATCCCAACAGTGAAACATGGTGGTGGCAGCATCATGCTATGGGGGTGTTTTTCAGCTGTAGGGACGGGACGACTGGTTGTCATTAAAGGAAACATGAATGCGGCCAAGAACAGAGATATCCTGGATGAAAACCTCTTCCAGAGTGCTCTGGACCTCAGACTTGGCTGGAGGTTCACATTCCAACAAGACAATGACCCTAAGCACACAGCTAAAATAACAAAGGAGTGGCTTCAGAACAACTCTGTGACCATTCTTGCCTGGCCCACCAGAGCCCTGTCCTAAACCCAATTGAGGATCTCTGGAGAGACCTGAAAATGTCTGTCCACCAACGTTCACTATCCAACCTGACGGAACTGGAGAGGATCTGCAAGGAAGAATGGCAGAGGATCCCCAATTCCAGGTGTGAAAAACTTGTTTATTCATTCCCAAGAAGACTCATCGCTGTACTAGCTCAAAAGGTGCTTCTACTCAATACTGAGCAAAGGGGCTGAGTACTTATGACCATGTGATATCTCAGTTTTTCTTTTTTAATAAATTTGCAAAAATTACTACATTTCTGTTTTTTTTCAGTCAAGATGGAGTGCAGAGTGTACATTAATTAGAAAAAAAATGAACTTTTTTGAATATATTAAATGGCTGCAATGAAACAAAGAGTGAAAAATTTAAAGGGGTCTGAATACTTTCTGTGACCACTGTAAGTTGTAAGTTGCCTGTTGCTCACACTGCTATGCTACAATGGCATGCAGCGTCTCCAGACTTGTTTTCCATTGAGTACATCCATGTCATTGGGAACTGCCAGCAGAGGATTTTTATGGTTTGCCTAAGTGCATTCAGAGCAGCAGACTATTCCATAGACATCAATTAATAACTTTATTGATGACAACCGAGGAGTGAAAGTGTGGTGATATCTGTGTGTGGTTTCATACTCCATACTTAATAAATCGAGAGGTTTTGAAATAATGTGCATATCATCAACATGTCTATCATTGGAATTTCAATGTTGAGCAGTATATATGTAAATATATGTATAGTATCTCAAAAGATTATTTCGAGCCAGTGAACATTAGAAGCTTTCCCCTCTGGCTTATACTGGGAGTTCACAATGAGGGTGGCCCCTCTATGGAAGACATATGGAAGAAGGTGAGACAAACCTTTCAATAATTCACGCTACTACCAATAACGATAAGAATGCCTAATAAATAAGAACATTGGTGATTGCTGTAGGTATTTTCTTGGTGCAATTGCTTTACTATGTTGTTTTCTGTTATGCCAAGTGCATTAATGACACCAGCGATGATTGCTATGACCCATCGTCTTCATGTTTTCATGAAACAGCAGGTTGGAAGGAGCTGTTTTCTGAAAAGTGTAAACGTCTAATTAACAGGCGATTAAAGAAGTACTAGAAGAGTATAGTTGGGAGCAGGTGTACACAGAAAGGCATAATATTATCAGCTAGAAAAGGTGGCCTGCTGTGAAATTCTAGTCAAAAAGTAAAAGATGCAAAGAACAATCGTTAGATAAAAAAAATGTGGGCTATCCATAATGATCTATTTCTTAAAAACTGGAATAATATATTGTTAGGGTTGGCGGAGCGCACCGAATATATATTTATTAGTAGTAATTGGTGCGTTCGCAACCCGGGATCCACCGTGCACGAAAGAACCTGCTGCTAGATATGGCGGTACAATATAGTAGTATAACCAAACTCTGTTACTTCACAGAGTCCGTTAGTAAAGAAAATGCTGTACCCTGTTAGCTTCACAGGGGAACACAGCTACTTAGTAGAGCAGATGGTGGTCATGCAGTCAAATGCAAACACACAGCTCCTCTCCGGTGGAGCCGGAATTCTGATGGCTATACACCAGCCCTGAAACCACTCACATGAAACTCCTCGCCGGAGGTGCCAGCATTCTAGGGGCTTATTTCAGCCGGGTCCCTGACCACACACATGAAACTCCTCGCCGGAGGTGCCAGCATTCTAGGGGCTTATTTCAGCCAGGTCCCTGAATACACACACAAAACTCCTCGCCGGAGGTGCCAGCATTCTAGGGGCTTATTTCAGCCAGGTCCCTGACCACACACATGAAACTCCTCGCCGGAGGTGCCAGCATTCTAGGGGCTTATTTCAGCCATGTCCTGAATACACACACACACACACACACACACACACACACACACACACACACACACACACACACACACACACGACCACACTGGCGCTGAGCTCATACATAAATTGACACTAGCGCATGGCCGTGCGGTCATGAGAACCTTTTATAGCTGCAGCAACTTCAGGACCTTCCAAGAAGGACCAATGGAAGGCTGCCACAGAACTTGATCAGGTACAGGACCTTCCTGGAGGACCAATGGAAGCTGCTGCAGTACCTGAGCATGTGACCCTTGATCTCCATTGAGAGATCTTACCCTGGGCATGCTCAGTGTGTGCAAAGCAGGACTTAGGCCGGGGACACACTTAACGTATAAAAAAACGGTCCGTTTTTCACGGCCGAGAATCGCACAAATGTTTCAAAAACAGTGATCCGTGTGCCGTGCGAGGATGCGTTTTCCTCGCATCAAATGATCCGTGTGACATCCGTGTGACATCCGTATGGCATCCGTATGCCGAGATTTTCACGCAAGCTTGCAAAATGGACATATAACGGTTTTGGCACCTGAAGAAATTTAAATCATCACCCAGAACATGATTTAAGGGCCCTAAAACAGGTGGCAGCCACCAATGAAGGCAGCAGAGTCCCTGCTTGTGTTGGTGCACTTCTGCTTGATGAGCAACATGTCGGATCTACTGACTTTTAACACCACAGAGCGTGTGCTTTACAACTGGGTACTTTCACAACGTTTTGGAGAGCCATACCCAGTAATTGTTGATCCGAGGAGGCGGAGACGGATGTGGGTACATCCACTTATGAAGCAACGGATCAAGAAAGGACATTTCCAACGTCTGTATGCTGCTCTGAGGACCAATCCAGACAAGTTCTTCAACTATTGTCGGATGCGGATCCAAACCTTTGATATTTTGTTGGAGATTTTGCGACCAGGGATTACCAAGAAGGACACCAGGATGCGAAAATCAATTTGTGCAGAGGAGCGCCTTATCCTTACTTTACGGTATGTATCAATCCTCTGTTTCCCAACAAAGATTTGTGTTTAAGGGTATTGCCCATTGTGAAAAATAGCTACTTAAATGTTTCCTAAACTTCAACATACCCGTAGTTTCCGTCATATAAGACGACCCCCGACTTTCTATGAGTTTTTCTGGGGTTAAAAATTAGTCATATCAGCCATAAAACAACATAATTTGGGCTAAATTTGGAATATTTGAGCAAATCGAACATCAAAGCCATCGCATGTCCTTAATGTTTGTGGAATCCTGGCATATTATTTTGACAATTGTATTTTTTCCACAGAGAACACTGGAATGTTTGAATTTTGTCGGGTAAACAAATTATCTTGTTTCTTTTAGCTTCCTTGCCACTGGACTATCATATGCGGCACTGCATTTAGAGTTTTTACTTGGAAAATCTACAATTTCAGGAATTGTGCGGGATACATGCACGGAAATATGGCGAAGACTCCATCAAGAGGTGATGCCTGAGCCGAAAATGTCCGATTGGTTACGGATTGCCCAAGGATTTCAGGACACCTGCCAGTTTCCGCACTGTATTGGTGCTCTTGACGGAAAGCACATCCGTGTGCGTAAGCCGCCGGGCTCAGGGACACAATTCTATAATTATAAACAGTTTTTCTCTGTAGTGCTGTTGGCCCTGGTCGACAGCAACTACAGGTTTATAATTGTAGATATTGGGGCCTATGGGAGAACTGGAGACTCTAGAGTCTTCAGTTCTTCCTTAATGGGTCGGCGGCTGCGCAACAATGATTTGGATGTCCCACCCCCAAGTAACTTACCAGGGGCAAATTTAGATGTGGTGCCTTACATGATGGTAGCAGATGAGGCGTTTCAATTATCCCGGAACGTCATGAGGCCATATCCACGGAGAGGCCTGGACTACCGGCGTCGAATTTTTAATTTGCGCCTTTCACGTGCCCGCCGTCTGGTAGAGTGCTCATTTGGCATTCTCACTGCTAAATGGCGGGTCCTTCAGTCCGCAATACAACTGAGTGAAGGCAATGTAAATGGTGTAATCAAAGCATGTGTTGTTCTTCACAACTTTACTAGAAAACATGATTGCCCATCATCTGCTGCTGATGAAATTGATTATGCTAATACTGTATTGCCTACTCCACGTGTTCTTCCTTCTCGTCGTCAGCCCTCAGGCCTAAAAGTTCGAGATGTGTTAACAAATTATTTTGTGTCACCAGAGGGAGCGACTGATTGGCAAGACAATGCTGTTGTGATTTAAATTTTCTTTATATTGTTAGGTAATAAATAGCTTAATGTTCATGTTTGAATTGTGTAGTATGTATCTTCTTTTACTTTCCAAAAAAAAGAGAAAGTTGCAACATCACCTTTGTAGTCCTAAGAATACACAACACTCATATTTTGGGCAACAATTTTAATGCTCCAAGCATATATATATATTTGGCCTAAACATATTCACATCATATGTAATTTTAGGCCTAGTAACCAGAGTCAAAATGAAAAAATAACAGGCCAATGGCGCACAATAATAAAATTAACAAAACTAAATGACATGCTGAAACTTTTGGGCCGGAACTTACAGGTTCTGGTAGGTTGGGGGTGGCGATGATGATGATGGCGGGTGTCCAGCATGTGCTGAACTTGGCCTAGGTGGTGGACCAACCAGACTGTCAACCTGTGGTATGGCAGATATATATGAAGGGTGTTGTTGCACGTTTCGTTCCTGAGTGTGAGGTAAAACTGGATGTTGAGGGTAGAAGGGCATAAAGTCCTGTGTACTGTATTGACCCATTTGGTCATAACCCCCAATCTGGCCATGTCGAGCAGACACATGGTGGGACCAGCCTCCAAACATGTGTCTGTTCAAGTGGTCAGATTGGGCAGTGGATGGATATTCATTCATTGCCCTGTTTGTTTGTTGGTGGGTGTTTTGGGCAGGCTGGTGTGGTGGAGCTATACGTGGCAAGGAGGGTGCTGCAACTGTTTGGTTGGGTTCCTCTGGAAGGTCTTGCACCGCCAGAACATTTGTAGGTGACATTTGCCACTGTTCTAGGTAGTTGAACAAACGAATGGGGTTGTTTGGGGGTGTTGCCGCATCAATAACAATTTGTATACAACCTCTGGTACGCAGCCTGAGCGAACGTGGAATGGGGCGTAAATAGCGGGCAAGACTGCGGAAGTACGCTTCCTCCCCATCGTCATGTGCAGCCCTTGCCAAATAGTCCAACACCCCTGTATCCACTTGCCTCCTGGTGCCAGTGTTAGAAGCCACCCTTCTGCGCCGACCACGGTTTGGTCTGGTAGTAGGCTGTGGTGATGTATCCAGAGCCAAGGTTGGACTGCTGCTCTGGCCTCCTTCCTCAACCTCTGGATTGGCCTCCTGTGTGGCAGAAGACGCTGCTGCTGGTTGTGGTTGGTTGCTGCTTTGTGCTTGCTCTGAGGGTCCAGCCCTTTCGGAATCCTCACCAATGGGGTCAATCACCAACTCCGAGTCAGATGCAGTCTCTCTTTCTGTCAGATTGGACTCTGTTCTGTATTTCAAAAATTATTTGAGAGGCAAAAATTATAAACAGATTCGATTAGAAGATGTGTCTAAGTTTTTTGGACATGCATCCACTTACGGTCTGAGCTCCATCACCGGGGCAAGAAAATTCAGCCTATCAAAATAAAGATATTTTCTTTTTTTGGGTGCTGCATCACCACTCCGCCCCGAAACTTGACGTTCCCGCCGGTATTGATCCCGGCAACTCCGCCAGCGTCTAGTGACATCATTCACTGCAAAGAAGAAAAAGTTGTTTGGGGAATAACAAATAATAAGAAAGAATCTGTATTTTTACATAACGATAACATATTCGGCAGTTTGGAACAAACATTATCATTGCTGTCACCAATGTGGCTCACAATATAAATTCCCTATGAGTATGTCTTTGGATTGTGTGAGGAAAGCGGAGTGGCCAGAAGAAACCCACGCAAACACGGAGAGAACATCCAAACTCTGCATCTTTTGGCCTTGGTGGAATTTTAACCCAGGACTCATATCCAGTGAGCCACCATGCTGCACAATCACATAACTACAACAGGTTCAGGGTTTGCAAGCACACACAGGCCCAGGAGCCTAAGGGGACCTAAAACTCCCTTGGTAAGATCTGAAAGGACTGTAGCTAATATATTGGAACCATATTGGTGTGTCTTGTTAATGTTTTTGTAGCCTCAACCAAGAGCTTGGAACATTTACATCACTCCAAAACACACCACATATGATGTGTTCACGCCTATTTTTATCGTTCCAAAAATGTTAAAGCACATTTTTTGTGTAAAGAATGGTACTTACAAATTTCTTGCTGAACCTCTTGAGGTCGCTGATCAAAATCGGGGAACATGTGGCGACAGATTGCCCTCCATGCTGCGTCTTTTCGTGCGCGGTCAGCATAATGTGCATCGCGTTGGTCCCATAACTCTGGTCTATCATGGACCAGAGCAATCAGCATCTCCACATTTATATGTCTGGCCATGCTGCTACACAGTACACTCCGTGGAGGCGTGCTTCCTGGTTTGCAATCCAGCGTGGGGCATAAATTAGCATTCCAAAGCTTCCTGATGATGGATGATTCAATTTCCTGTCACCTGGAGAAGTCTTCCGTATTTCTCGCAATGCACACGCATGGTCCGTGTGTAATCCGATTTTTTCTCGCACCCATAGACTTGCATTGGCGAGTCTCGGCCGAGATACGCTGACAATCGCAGCAGGCTGCGAGTTCCCTCGGATCCGAAATACGGTGGAGAAAATATCGGATGATGGGAGCTGCACCATAGATTAACATTGTGCCGAGTGCTATGCGATTTTTTATCGCATAGCACTCGTCCGTATTACGGTCTAGTGTGACCCCGGCCTTAGTCCCAGAAAAGCCTGCTCGCCGCAGACCAGTGCAGGGTACAATAGCAGAGCCTGGAGAGGCAGCAGTAACCCTTTGCACAGTACCAGATTTAGTGAGACGCTGGGACCGCTGAGCAGGCTCCACTGCGGCTGATGCAGAATGGGAGACCGCAGCAGACATGGCTCGAGATTCCCCCTGTGCAGTGGTGGGAACTCGACTCCTAACATATATACCGTATTTTCCGGCGTATAAGACGACTGGGCGTATAAGACGACCCCCCAACTTTACCAGTTAAAAAATAAAATCTTCTTAAAAGTCGGGGGTCTTCTTATACACCCTATGTCGTCTTATAGGGCCGGTGAATATGTGCCTTTTGGGGGGGGGGGGAGTGATCCTGATGAGGACGAGGGGGCGTCTCACAGGAAAGTGAGTATCCCCCATTACCTTATCATAGCGCTGCAGCGTGGGGTCTCTGTGCTGGGAGCGGCGGCTGCTGTGCTGTGCTGTGCTGTGCTGTGGCGGCTCCTCTTCTGCAGTGTGGGGCCTCTGGTGCTGTGGGGCGGTGGCGGCGGCGTATCTTCATACAGTCGGGGCTCCTCCGGCATCTCAAAGACTGGAAGCCCCGCCGGCAACTCCATGGGTACAATGCGGTCAGGTGGCCTCCGGGAAAATGGCCGCTGCTCAGATTCAGATCTCGTCCCGAGATCTCGGGAGACGAGATCTGAATCTGAGCAGTGGCCATTTTCCCGGAGGCAGCTCAATAGGTGCGATGCGGTGGCCCGGCCGCTGGGGGCTGCGCATGCTCAGATTCAGATCTCAACGAGATCTGAATCTAAGCAGCGGCCATTTTCCCGGAGGCCAGCGCATTGTACCGATGGAGTTGCCGGCGGGGCTTCCAGGCTGAGATACCGGAGGAGCCCCGACTGCATGAAGATACGCCGCCGCCGCCACCGCCCCACAGCACCAGAGGCCCCACACTGCAGAAGAGGAGCCGCCACAGCACAGCACAGCACAGCAGCCGCCGCCGCTCCCAGCACAGAGACCCCACGCTGCAGCGCTATGATAAGGTAATGGGGGATACTCACTTTTCTGTGAGACGCCCCCTCGTCGTCATCAGGATCACTCCCCCCCCCACCCACCATATACACCCGGCGTACAAGGCGATTCCCGGCGTACAAGACGACCCCCGACTTTTAAGAAGATTTTCAGGGGTTAAAAAGTCGTCTTGTACGCCGGAAAATACGGTATGTTATGTTAAGATAGACCCAAGGATAATATTACATATTAAAAAAGATTTAGTCATATATTTTAGCCATTAGTGTTTTTTTTTCACAGCATGATTGACTAGCGGTGACATCATCACTGGCATTTTCCCACGGTCTTGAGGTCACCGCAGTTCAGCCCAGCCTCGATGATGTCACCGCTGGTCAATGATGCTGTGCTCGCAGCAGCTCATTCACGAGTGGTTCTCAGATGGGACGGTCGCATCTTGAAACAGTCCAGGTTGAAAACTATTTAGCCCCCAGACATGGATTACGGCGTGGGACAGAACAACGGACAGGTATGGTATATTGTTGTTTTTTTATTTTATTTTTATTACAGGAGATTGAGGACTTCAATGGAATTAGGAGAGGCCGTAAGTATGGTTTAATTGAGAATATTAAAGGAATCTGTGTCCTTTTTTCAATTAACCCCTTCGCGACATGCACCGTACTAGTACTGCGCTGCCGGCACTGCATTTGTGCCAGCAGCAGTACTAGTATGGCGCACCGATCACCGCGGTCTCACGCTGAGCGCCGCGGTGATCGGGTGCGGGTGTCAGCTGTATATGACAGCTGACACCCCGCAGCAATGCCCACGATCGGCGCTAGCGCCGATTGCGGGCATTTAACCCCTCTGATGCCGCTGTCAGTAGTGACAGCGGCATAGAGGGGGATCGCGCAGGGACGGGGGCTCCCTGCGCTCTCCCACCGGAGGAACGCGATGAGATCGCGTTGCTCCGGTGATCCGGAAGGAGTCCCCGGATCCAAGATGGCCGCGGGACTCCTTCCGGGTCATAAAATGACCTGTCTAGCCGGCGCCTGCTGAGAGCTGCTGAGAGCAGGCGCCGGAAAGCCTCCTGAACGTCCCTGTCAGATCGTTGATCTGACAGAGTGATATGCACACGGTCAGATCAACGATCTGATCTAATACAGTGATGTCCCACCCTGGGACAATAGTAGAAAGTAAAAACAAAAAAAAATAGAATGTATAAAAAAAAATAAAAAAAAAATCCCCAAATAAAGGAAAAAAACATTTCCCAGTAAATCCATTTATTGATGTAAATTAAAAAAAACAATAAAAGTACACATATTTGGTATCGCCGCGTCCGTAACGACCCGCTCTATAAAACTATCCCACTAGTTAACCCCTTCAGTGAACACCGCAAAAAAAAAAAAAAAAACCAAGGCAAAAAAACGCTTTATTATCATACAGGCGAACAAAAAGTGGAATAACACGCGATCAAAAAGACGGATATAAATAACCATGGTACCGCTGAAAATGTCATCTTGTCCCGCAAAAAAAAGGCGCCATACAGCATCATCAGCAGAAAAATAAAAAAGTTATAACTCTCAGAATA
The DNA here is from genome assembly GCF_051348905.1 of Ranitomeya variabilis. Lineage (NCBI taxonomy): Eukaryota > Metazoa > Chordata > Amphibia > Anura > Dendrobatidae > Ranitomeya > Ranitomeya variabilis. The sequence goes on along the minus strand of NC_135235.1, from coordinate 43,121,605 downwards.
AAGCGATGCCAAAATAATTATTTATTCGATAAAATAGTTTTTAATGTGATAAAAAGCGCCAAAACATAAAAAAATTATATAAATGAGGTATCGCTGTAATCGTACTGACCTGAAGAATAAAGCTGCTTTATCAATTTTACCACACGTGGAACGCTATAAACGCCCCCCCTAAAAGAATTTCAGGAATTGCCGGTTTTTGTTCATTCCGCCTCCCAAATATTGGAATAAAAAGCGATCAAAAAATGTCATGTGCCCGAAAATGGTACCAATAAAAACATCAACTCATCCCGCAAAAAACAAGATCTCACATGACTCTGTGGGCAAAAATATGGACAAATTATAGATCTCAAAATGTGGTGATGCAAAAACTATTTTTTCCAATAAAAAGCATCTTTTAGTGTGTGACGGCTGCCAATCATAAAAATCCGCCAAAAAAATGCTATAAAAGTAAATCAAACCCCCCTTCATCACCCCGTTAGGGAAAAATAATAAAATTTAAAAAAATGTATTTATTTCCATTTTCCCATTAGGGTTAGGGCTAGGGTTAGGGTTAGGGTTGGGGTTAGGGTTTCAGTTAGAATTGGGGGGTTTCCACTGTTTAGGCACATCAGGGGCTCTCCAAACGCGACATGGCGTCCGATCTCAATTCCAGCCAATTCTGCTTTGAACAAGTAAAACAGTGCTCCTTCCCTTCCGAGCTCTGCCGTGCGCCCAAACAGTGGTTTCCCCCCATATACGGGGTATCAGCGTACTCAGCACAAATTGGACAACAACTTTTGTGTTCCAATTTCTCCTGTTACCCTTGGGAAAATAAAAATGTGGGGGCTAAAATATCATTTTCGCCACCTATTGGAAGTAGCGATCCTACAAGTCACAATCAACCCTTTAACGAGTCGTCCAGAGCCTCTCACCTAGCCAAATCAGTTCTCATGCTTCGCACTGACGAGGGCCAACAGCCCGAAACACCGTGTCTGCGAATTGAGATACTGATTTGGCTTTTATCCTAAGTCATATTGTACGACTCGTTAAAGGGTTGATTGTGACTTGTAGGATCGCTACTTCCAATAGGTGGCGCTGTAGAGTTTAAGTCCTCTTTTTCTCAGAAGAGGCAATTTGCATATTTAAATTCCCAGAGGAGCATTGTACGGCAAATAAGCCTCCTTACCTTGACAAGCCAGAGATGGTATGTCGCTCTCCATAAGTAGAAACGATACCCCTTAGACCCCATGTCCAGAGCCTCTCACCTAGCCAAATCAGTTCTCATGCTTCGCACTGACGAGGGCCAACAGCCCGAAACACCGTGTCTGCGAATTGAGATACTGATTTGGCTTTTATCCTAAGTCATATTGTACGACTCGTTAAAGGGTTGATTGTGACTTGTAGGATCGCTACTTCCAATAGGTGGCGCTGTAGAGTTTAAGTCCTCTTTTTCTCAGAAGAGGCAATTTGCATATTTAAATTCCCAGAGGAGCATTGTACGGCAAATAAGCCTCCTTACCTTGACAAGCCAGAGATGGTATGTCGCTCTCCATAAGGAGAAATGATACCCCTTAGACCCAATTTTTTTAAAACATTCCAAAAATTTCTGTGAAGCACCTGAAGGGTTAATAAAATTTTTGAATGTGGTTTTGAGTACCTTGAGGGGTGCAGTTTTTAGAATGGTGTCACTTTTGGGTATTTTCTGTCATATAGACCCTTCAAAGTCACTTCAAGTGTGAGGTGGTCCGTAAAAAAAAATGGTTTTGCAAATTTTGTTGCAAAAATGAGAAATCGCTGGTCAACTTTAAACCCTAATAACTCCCTAACAAAAAAAAATTATGTTTCCAAAATTGTGCTGATGTAAAGCACACATGTGGGAAATGTTGTTTATTAACTATATTATGTGATATAACTCTCTAATTTAAGGGCATAAAAACGAAAAATTTGAAAATTGCTAAATTTTCATAATTTTCGACAAATTTCAGTTTTTTTCACAAATAAATGCAAGTCATATCGAAGAAGTTTTACCACTATCATAAAGTACAATGTGTCACGAGAAAACAATGTCAGAATCACCAGGATCCGTTGAAGCGTTTCAGAGTTATGACCTCATAAATTGACAGTGGTCAGAATTGTAAAAATTGGCCCTGTCACTTAGTTGAAAACAGGCTTCGGGGTGAAGGGGTTAAAGGACTATAACTATAGTATTAGTAATGGAGAGGTGTCTTATAGACACCTCTCCATTACTAAGCCGTGGGCTTGATGTCACCTGACAATACAAAGGTGACGACACCTCTCCTTTACTAAGCCGTGGGCTTGATGTCACCTGACAATACAAAAGTGACATCAACCCCACCAACTATCACCCCACTTGCCACCGCTACAGGGCAAGTGGGAAGCGCCAGAATTGGCACATCTAATAGATGGGCCTTTTGTGGGCAGCTGAGGGCTACCTTTTATAAGCTGGGGGTCTATATCAATGGCCCCTTACCAGTCAGAGAAATCCAGCCCTAGCTGTGAGCCTTAGCAACATTGTTTATCAAAAATGGGGGGGACCCCACACCATTTTTTAAAATTATTTAAATAATTAAAAAAACAGCATGGGGACCCCTCTATTCTTGATAACCAACCTTGCTTAAGCTGACAGCTGAGGGCTGTGAGTTTTGCCTGGTTGGTTAAAGAAAATAGGGGGAACGCATGCTGGATTTTCCATTCATTTATTCTGTTATATCGCAGGCAGCAGGTGAGGAATGCCACGATCATCCGCTCCTGCTGTCACTGTTATTAGTGGCAGCAGGTGTCGGATGATGGGAGTAAGCCCCCAAAAGCCCCCACCTGCTGTCATTGTTCTGATTTTAATATAAGGCGAGAGTCACACTAGAGAAGAATACAGACGAGTGCTATGTGAGAAAAAAATCACACAGCACTCGGACCAATGTTAATCTATGGGGCAGCTCCCATCATCCGCTATTTTCTTGGCCATATTATACGTGCGAGTGAAATCGCAGCATGCTGCGATTTGCACCGTATATCGGCTGAGACTCGCTAATGAAAGCTTATGGGTCCGAGAAAAACTTGCACACCATACGGACCATCAGTGTGACTTGCGAGAAGTATGCACCGGTTTCCTTTAGAAATGCCAGCAATTCAGGGCGCTGTAATGTAAAATCACACTGACAGGTTAAAATAGAACAGATAAAATAAATGTATACACATAGTATACGTAAATATACACTGCTCAAAAAAATAAAGAGAACACTAAAATACCACATTCTAGATATCGCTGAATGAAATTTTCCAGTTGCAAATTTTTATTCATTGAATAGTGGAATGTGTTCATAACAATAAAACATTACAATTATCAATATAAATCAAAATGAATATCCCATGCAGGTCTTGATTTGGAATGATACTCAAAATTCAAAATCAAAGTGGAAAATCAAATTACAGGCTGATCCAACTTCATTGGAAATGCCTCATGGCAAGGAAATGATGCTCAGTATTGTGTGTGGCCTCCACGTGCTTGTATGACCTCCCTACATCCACTGGGCATGCTCCTGATGAGGCGGCGGATGGTCTCCTGAGGGATCTCCTCTCAGACCTGGACTAAAGCATTTGCCAACTCCTGGACAGTCTGTGGTGCAGCGTGACGGTGGATGGAGCGAGACATGATGTCCCAGATGTGCTCAACCGGATACAGGTATGGGGAACGGGCGGGCCAGTCTATAGCTTCAAAGTCTTCTTTTTGAAGGAACTGCTGACACACTCCAGCCACATGTCTGGCATTGTCCTGCATTAGGCGGAACCCAGGGCCAACCACACCAGCGTATGGTCTCAAAAGGGGTCTGAGGATCTCATCTCGGTACCTAATGGCACTCAGGCTACATCTGGCGAGCACATGGGGGACTGTGCGGCCCTCCAAAGAAATGCCACCCAACACCATTACTGACCCACTGCCAAACCGGTCATGCTAAAGGATGTTGCAGGCAGCAGATCGCTCACCATGGCATCTCCAGACTCTGTCATGTCTGCCACATGTGCTCAGTGTGAACCTGCTTTCATCTGTGAAGAGCACAGGGCGCCAGTGGTGAATTTGCCAATCCTGGTGTTCTGTGGCAAATGCCAAGCATCCTGCATGATGTTGGGTTGTGAGCACAACCCCCATCTGTGGACATCGGGCCCCCAGACCATCATCATGGAGTCAGGTTCTAACCACATGCACATTTGTGGCCTGCTGGAGGTCATTTTGCAGGGCTCTGGCAGTGCTCCCCCTGTTCCTCTTTGCACAAAGGCTGAGGTAGTGGTCCTGCTACTGGGTTGTTGCCCACCTATGGCCCCCTCCACGTCTCCTGGTGTACTGGCCTGTCTCCTGGTAGCACCTCCAGCCTCTGGACACTGCGCTGACAGACACAGCAAATCTTTTGGTGAAAGCTCGCATTGATGTGCCATCCTGAATAAGCTGCACTACCTGAGCCACTTGTGAGGGTTGTAGAGTCCATCCGTGACCAAAACATCAGCCAGGAAGCATTGGTACTGAAATGTGGTCTGTGGTACCCACCTGCAGAACCACTCCTTTATTGAGGGTGTCTTGATAATTGTCAATAATTTCCAATTGTTGTCTATTCCATTTGCACAACAGCATGTGAAATTGATTGTCAATCAGTGTATATATGTCATTGACACACACACACACATATATATATATATATATATATATATATATATATATATATATATATATATATATATATATATATATTTTTTTTTTTTTTTTTTCATGGAGAGTTACAGTGGGGCAAAAAAGTATTTAGTCAGTCAGCAATAGTGCAAGTTCCACCACTTAAAAAGATGAGAGGCGTCTGTAATTTACATCATAGGTAGACCTCAACTATGGGAGACAAACTGAGAAAAAAAAATCCAGAAAATCACATTGTCTGTTTTTTTATCATTTTATTTGCATATTCTGGTGGAAAATAAGTATTTGGTCAGAAAAAAACAATCAAGATTTCTGGCTCTCACAGACCTGTAACTTCTTCTTTAAGAGTCTCCTCTTTCCTCCACTCATTACCTGTAGTAATGGCACCTGTTTAAACTTGTTATCAGTATAAAAAGACACCTGTGCACACCCTCAAACAGTCTGACTCCAAACTCCACTATGGTGAAGACCAAAGAGCTGTCAAAGGACACCAGAAACAAAATTGTAGCCCTGCACCAGGCTGGGAAGACTGAATCTGCAATAGCCAACCAGCTTGGAGTGAAGAAATCAACAGTGGGAGCAATAATTAGAAAATGGAAGACATTCAAGACCACTGATAATCTCCCTCGATCTGGGGCTCCACGCAAAATCCCACCCCGTGGGGTCAGAATGATCACAAGAACGGTGAGCAAAAATCCCAGAACCACACGGGGGGACCTAGTGAATGAACTGCAGAGAGCTGGGACCAATGTAACAAGGCCTACCATAAGTAACACACTACGCCACCATGGACTCAGATCCTGCAGTGCCAGACGTGTCCCACTGATTAAGCCAGTACATGTCCGGGCCCGTCTGAAGTTTGCTATAGAGCATTTGGATGATCCAGAGGAGTTTTGGGAGAATGTCCTATGGTCTGATGAAACCAAACTGGAACTGTTTGGTAGAAACACAACTTGTCGTGTTTGGAGGAAAAAGAATACTGAGTTGCATCCATCAAACACCATACCTACTGTAAAGCATGGTGGTGGAAACATCATGCTTTGGGGCTGTTTCTCTGCAAAGGGGCCAGGACGACTGATCCGGGTACATGAAAGAATGAATGGGGCCATGTATCGTGAGATTTTGAGTGCAAACCTCCTTCCATCAGCAAGGGCATTGAAGATGAAACGTGGCTGGGTCTTTCAACATGACAATGATCCAAAGCACACCGCCAGGGCAACGAAGGAGTGGCTTCGTAAGAAGCATTTCAAGGTTTTGGAGTGGCCTAGCCAGTCTCCAGATCTCAACCCTATAGAAAACCTTTGGAGGGAGTTGAAAGTCCGTGTTGCCAAGCGAAAAGCCAAAAACATCACTGCTCTAGAGGAGATCTGCATGGAGGAATGGGCCAACATACCAACAACAGTGTGTGGCAACCTTGTGAAGACTTACAGAAAACGTTTGACCTCTGTCATTGCCAACAAAGGATATATTACAAAGTATTGAGATGAAATTTTGTTTCTGACCAAATACTTATTTTCCACCATAATATACAAATAAAATGATAAAAAAACAGACAATGTGATTTTCTGGATTTTTTTTTCTCAGTTTGTCTCCCATAGTTGAGGTCTACCTATGATGTAAATTACAGACGCCTCTCATCTTTTTAAGTGGTGGAACTTGCACTATTGCTGACTGACTAAATACTTTTTTGCCCCACTGTAGGTAGCAGAATAGCTGGTCGTTCAATTGTCGGGTTCTGTAAAATCATTGCAGAAGCCGACAGGATATGAAACATGGTTTACATACAGTAAAACATTGCATATCAGTTAGATTTATATATGTCCCTGACTAATAATGTTAGTACTATGTGTGTGTTAAATTTTGGAGATGTATGTGTTAAATTAACAAATTTATTCAGGGTAGTCACTGAGGCAATGCAGCGGGCCCCACCTGACCTGAGGTGAACTCAGCAGCGTGGGAAAAAGTTCAGAAACTTTCCCACGCTACAGAGTTCATGTCCAGTCAGGCGGGGAGGCTGCGCAGGCAGCTTTTCATTCATTACACAGTGGTTTACAGTTGGGGAGGTGTCATTAGCACCACTACCGGTTGTAAACTATTTAACCCCTTGAGATGGATTGCAGTGTGGGACTTGACTGTACAGCGGACAGGTATGGGATATTGTTGTTTTTTTATTTTGGATTTTTTACAGGAGAACGAGGGCTTCGCTTGGATTGAGAGTGTAATAAAGATGGAAAACCTGTGTATTTAATTATTTAATTAAAAGATTTTATTAATGTGTGTGCATTTTTTTAACCCTTTCATACTATTTGATTAATAATGGATAAGTGTCTTATTGACAACTCTCCATTATTAACCAGGCTTAATATAACCTTACAATAGCAAGGTGACATTAACCCCTTATTACCCCATATGCCACCGCTACAGGGCAACGGGAAGAGAGAGGCTAAGTGCTAGAATTGGCGCATCTTACAGATGCGCCTTTTCTGGGGCAGCTGGGTGCTGGTATTTTTAACAAAGGGGGTCAATATCCATGGCCCCTTCCTAGGCTATGAATATCAGCCCACAGCTGTCTGTGTAGCCTTTCTGGCTATAAATTATATTGGGACCCCACGTCATTTTTTGGGGGGTTCCCCTATTACAATAGCCAGTAAAGGCTAAATACACAGCTGCGGGCTGAGGTTCATAGCCTGGGAAGATCCATGGGTTTTAACCCCTTCCCAGGCTAAAAATATCGGCCCCCGGCCATTGGCTTTCCCTCTCCGGCAAAGAAAATTGTGTGGCAGACAGCGCAATTTTTGTTTGTTTGTAGGATGGAACTTGTAGAGCCAATAAATAGGCTTCCACATTATTTATTCATGCTTTTCTGGACTGGGATCCATTATATGTCCATTTTGAAAGCCGGTGAGAAAATCTCGCCATACAGATGCCATATGCATGTCATACTAATGCTTAGATGAGAGAAAATTGCATCTTCGCATTGCACACGGATGACATACTGATCACTGTTCAGGGAATATTGATGCGATTATCGTCCGTGAAAAACGGACCGACTTTTTAACGTTATGTGTGAATCCAGCCTAATTCTTAATCATTCTGCTCTGCTAGTGCTGATCGCTGACAGAGCAGGAGAGAACGATGAGAGCCGTCTTCAGCACCTGCCGCCGGCACCTGCCACTGGGGAACAACGCTTCTTCCCCAGTGCCGATGCGTGTCACACGGATGACATCAATTTGTGTTCTCTGTGTGAACGTGTGCGGAATGTTTTGCCTCCCGTGCTGATGGTAAAAAATGGACATGTCTACGTGTGGGGAACACAGACACACGGTCTGTGGAAACACACTGACATGTGCACAGACATTTGAATGGGTCTGTGTGTGTCAGTGTCTCCGGTACGTGTGAAAACGGTCACCACAAGTACCGGAGACATGGATGTGTGAAAGAGGCCTAAAATCCCAATTAATTCTTCTTAACATTCATTCTCAACATCAACATATTAATACTAGTGATGGGCGAGTGTACTCATTGCTCAGTTTTTCCCCAGCACGCTCGGGTGATCTCCGAGTATTTTTGACTGCTCGGAGATTTAGTTTTCATAGCTGTAGCTGAATGATTTACAGCTACTAGACAGCTTGATTGCATGTGGGGATTCCCTAGCGACCAGGCAACCCCCACATGTACTCAGCCTGGCTAGTAGCTGTAAATCATTCAGCTGGGGCGATGAAAACTAAATCGCCGAGCAGTTACAAATACTCAGAGATCACCCTAGCATGCTCTGGAAAACCCGAGGAACGAGTACACTCGCTCATCACTAATTAGTACCTACACTCACCGGCCACTTTATTAGGTACACCATGCTAGTAACGGGTTGGACCCCCTTTTGCCTTCAGAACTGCCTCAATTCTTCGTGGCATAGATTCAACAAGGTGCTGGAAGCATTCCTCAGAGATTTTGGTCCATATTGACATGATGGCATCACACAGTTGCCGCAGATTTGTCGGCTGCACATCCCAAAGATGCTCCATACAAGGCAGGATGGATCCATGCTTTCATGTTGTTTACGCCAAATTCTGACCCTACCATCCGAATGTCGCAGCAGAAATCGAGACTCATCAGACCAAGCAACGTTTTTCCAATCTTCTACTGTCCAATTTCGATGAGCTTGTACAAATTGTAGCCTCAGTTTCCTGTTCTTAGCTGAAAGGAGTGGTACCCGGTGTGGTCTTCTGCTGCTGTAGCCCATCTGCCTCAAAGTTCGACGCACTGTGTGTTCAGAGATGCTCTTAGGCCTACCTTGGTTGTAACGGGTGGCGATTTGAGTCACTGTTGCCTTTCTATCAGCTCGAACCAGTCTGCCCATTCTCCTCTGACCTCTGGCATCAACAAGGCATTTCCGCCCACAGAACTGCCGCTCACTGGATTTTTTTTCTTTTTCGGGCCATTCTCTGTAAACCCTAGAGATGGTTGTGCGTGAAAATCCCAGTAGATCAGCAGTTTCTGAAATACTCAGACCAGCCCTTCTGGCACCAACAACCATGCCACGTTCAAAGGCACTCAAATCACCTTTCTTCCCCATACTGATGCTCGGTTTGAACTGCAGGAGATTGTCTTGACCATGTCTACATGCCTAAATGCACTGAGTTGCCGCCATGTGATTGGCCGATTAGAAATTAAGTGTTAACTAGAAGTTGGACAGGTGTACCTAATAAAGTGGCCAGTGAGTGTATATTATAATATCTCATGTCCTTAAAGGGAACCTGTCACCCCCAAAATCGAAGGTGAGCTAAGCCCACCAGCATCGGGGGCTTATCTACAGCATTTTGTAATGCTGTAGATAAGCCCCCGATGTATCCTGAAAGATGAGAAAAAGAGGTTAGATTATACTCCCCAGGGGCGGTTCCGGTACGATTGGCGTCATGGTCCAGTCCGGGGCCTCCAATCTTCTTATGTTGACGTCCTCTTCTTGTTTTCACGCTGCGGCGCATGCGTACTTTGCCCTGTTGAGGGCAGAGCAAAGTACTGCAGTGCGCAGGCGCTGGGCCTCTCTGACCTTTCCCGGCGCCTGCGCACTGCAGTACTTTGCTCTGCCCTCAACAGGGCAGACAAAGTACGCTGGAGCCGCAGCGTGACTACAAGAAGAGGACGTCATCGTAAGAAAATGGGAGGCCCCGGACCGGACCGCGACGCCTATCGGACTGAAACCGCCCCTGGGTGAGTATAATCTAACCTCTTTTTCTCATCTTTCAGGATACATCGGGGGCTTACCTACAGTATTTCAGAATGCTGTAGATAAGCCCCTGATGCTGGTGGGCTTAGCTCATCTTTGATTTTGGGGGTGACAGGTTCCCTTTAATGCGGCTAATAGCCTGATAGCGAGACACTGGAAGGACACTGACCCCCCCTTCCCTCTCAGAATGGATTAACGAATCTAATAGCTTTTATTAATTCGAAAAAAATTGGCTTAACTCACCCCAAACAGGACAAGCTCAGCAAAAATTGGCAATGGCATGAATATCAAAAAAAGATTATGCTATAAATCTTAGAATAAACTAGGTTTATGCTTTATATAATTATATTTGCTTTTAATTTCTCCACTATAAAGGAAAATATTTGCTAGTTCTCAACAGGACTTCACTTCCATTTCCCCTCCCCACCCCTCCTTTCCATGTTTGCTCCCCCCTTTTTCCTCACCCATTATTCCCTAAGTTCGGTCCCCATATAGAAAATGAATGTTGCTATACTCAATGTGTACAGTTATGTTATCACTCATCTCAACATTCCTAAATAAAGAATTTACAAAAATAAAACTATGCATGTTTGATATCACTTAATTGTTGTAATTTGGAGAATCATATTGTTAAGTCATTTTTACCGTATGATAAAAGATGTAAAAGCAAAAACTCAAAAAATCAATTGCGGAATTGAGCAATTTTCACACTTTCACAGACTGTTTCTCTCTTTGCATAACATCTTATGATAAAAAGAAAAATTCAAACGTACAAACAAATAAGCACTTGTATTGTTATGTCAAAGGACGAATAAAAAGTTTTGGCTCTTGAAAGAGAAGGAAGAAAAAAAAAGCCCAAAAATAAAAAATTGCCCAATTGGGAAGGGGGCAATATCTGGTTATTCTGAAATCCAGGTGTGACTAGTTTGTGAGAGCAGTACCAATGTCGTCAAGGATAAAATTCATGTAGGGCTTCGATCATGTCATTTTCCATATTTTTGATGGGAGAGAGGTAGAAAGATCAGGCAAACTGAGTTTCAACGTTGTTTTCAGGGAAGATAAGATTTTGCCAGCTGTGCCCAGCAACAGCTTACTCCTTTTCCCCTCGAAAAATACATGTGCCCTATTGGGTGGCTGAGAGGGGGTTGGGAATAGTAGTCAGGTAAATCGCTTTTTATCTGGGAGGATTTAAAGGGACTCTGTCTCCAGGATCTGGTCACCTAATCTGAGAGCAGAATAATGTGGAGACAGAAACCCTGATCTCAGTGATGTATCACTTGCTGGGTTTATTGCTGTAGTTTTGATAAAATTGTAGTTTTATCAGCTTATTATTACTAGAAGACTAGTAAACCTGCTGCCATGTAGTCCTCCACATTCATAAGATCTACATAACCCCGCCCCCTATCATGACTGTCAGCTATAGGCAGAAAGCAGCCAATCAGTGGTGTGGGCGGGGTTATACACAGCTCGGCATCCAGAAAACTAGTAGATCTATAGCAGATGAAAGCAGTGATTGTAACAAAATTGCAGCAAGCAGCCCAGTAAGTAATACATTGCTGGTATCAGGGTCTCTGCCTCTACATCATGCTGCTCTCAGATCGGTAGCAAAAGCTTGATGACAGATTCCCTATACAAGTGTACAGCTAGCTTACTAGTCATTTTAACAATAATGGTTGGGTAATGCATCCCAGAGAACAGGGGCAGCACGGATAAAGTCCTGGAGACGGGATTGAGAACTTCAGATTATTCTCTCCTTTTACCAACAAGATATCTTCAGAAAAAACTATGAATCTGAAAATATTAGGAAGAATGTTTAGAACATTCATATACCATAGTGGCTGGTCAGAATGGGCAGATTACACAGAGTACAGGTACCACGAGCGGACTCTTTCTCCCATCTACTCACAGGGGTGTACTTACTTTATAAAGATGTATGGCTCACCGCACAGCCATTTGATGGACAGTATTTGGCAAAATTGTGGAAACTAATGAAAAAAAACAAACAAACAGGATTGGTGGACTGGTCGTTCCGTCACCATGAAAATTGCAACCTGATGAGTAAGTATGGGCAAATTTTCTATTTTTCCCTTTGCAATGCTTTTGATAAAATCCCCGGATTGTAAAGCATTGCTTCTAGGGGAGAACACCTCGCAGATTTTGCACAGCAGTGCATGCACGTCGACCTCTCTATGTGCCCCGAGAGCGCGAGACATAGGTATTAGTACTTACTAACACTATTAAAGCCATAGGATACATACAGCCTATGCAGAAGGCAAGTGATAAAATCTGTAATATATTATTTCCATTATTGCCATCTATACTGGCCTACAATGGGTCTGCGTGTGACCTCTAGGTTAAAGTTTAAAAAAAAAAATAAAATGATTGAAACCATCTCTGCGTCCTTGTACAACGTCTCTATCCAGATCCCGAGCGTCATCTGCGCAGCGCTACATTTTCAAGAATATTTCTTCAGCTGGAAATGCAACTGGCCTATTGTACATTCCCATTCCGAGTGATACTGGACCATAAAACATTGTCATTTTAGCTTATTTTATGGGACCAGCTGTGTGAATAGTTGGCCTGCAGCAATCTCACCTCATTTTTCTTTTGCCGAGTTTTGTGTTTTTGGCCGTTAAGGGACATTACACACTTATAGGGAAATTTAATAAGGCTGTGTAAAGCGAAATCCGGTGCAAGGTGTCTTTTATACTGTGTGGCTGAAGTGTGAACGGTGCAAAAATGTCTCAAAAGTGAAACAAATAGGGATCAATTTATCATTTGCGTTTTTTACAGTCACTTTTCTTTTGGCATTCACTGAAATTCTGCATAATGGGGCATGTGGTTCAAGAATATTACGCAAAATCAAAAAAATGTTCTTTATATTTGTCTTGGACCATTTTTAAAGCAAAAAGTCACATGTTCCATTAAAACTTTGCAGGCATCCCAAAATTTTGCAAGTGGTAATTGATGGCAGCAAACATCTGGGAAAAACAAGAACCACAACTACTATGACGAACATGAAAAAAAAACAAAAAACAGGCAAACACAATTGGATTAAAAAGGTTATCCACTATTCAGACAACCCCTTCTCGATCTGAAAGTTTGCCCCAGTAAAATACTTATACTCAAAACCGGTGCCGTTCCAGCACTGTGGGCAGTGGTTCTTCTGGGAGTCACGTGGCATAAAAATCAGTTGTGGTTTCACCCTACCCATGTTTTGACAAATCACATACATCGGGAAGAAGTGACAGTTGCTGCTCTCTCACTTCCACCCGATGTATGCGATACGTCCTAAGGTGGGAGAGGAAAGCAGTGGCTGATTGGCTGCAGGGACAATTACACTCACCAGCCACTTTATTAGGTACACCATGCTAGTAACGGGTTGGACCCCCTTTTGCCTTCAGAACTGCCTCAATTCTTCGTGGCATAGATTCAACAAGGTGCTGGAAGCATTCCTCAGAGATTTTGGTCCATATTGACATGATGGCATCACACAGTTGCCGCAGATTTGTCGGCTGCACATCCCAAAGATGCTCCATACAAGGCAGGATGGATCCATGCTTTCATGTTGTTTACGCCAAATTCTGACCCTACCATCCGAATGTCGCAGCAGAAATCGAGACTCATCAGACCAAGCAACGTTTTTCCAATCTTCTACTGTCCAATTTCGATGAGCTTGTACAAATTGTAGCCTCAGTTTCCTGTTCTTAGCTGAAAGGAGTGGTACCCGGTGTGGTCTTCTGCTGCTGTAGCCCATCTGCCTCAAAGTTCGACGCACTGTGCGTTCAGAGATGCTCTTAGGCCTACCTTGGTTGTAACGGGTGGCGATTTGAGTCACTGTTGCCTTTCTATCAGCTCGAACCAGTCTGCCCATTCTCCTCTGACCTCTGGCATCAACAAGGCATTTCCGCCCACAGAACTGCCGCTCACTGGATTTTTTTTCTTTTTCGGACCATTCTCTGTAAACCCTAGAGATGGTTGTGCGTGAAAATCCCAGTAGATCAGCAGTTTCTGAAATACTCAGACCAGCCCTTCTGGCACCAACAACCATGCCACGTTCAAAGGCACTCAAATCACCTTTCTTCCCCATACTGATGCTCGGTTTGAACTGCAGGAGATTGTCTTGACCATGTCTACATGCCTAAATGCACTGAGTTGCCGCCATGTGATTGGCTGATTAGAAATTAAGTGTTAACAAGAAGTTGGACAGGTGTACCTAATAAAGTGGCCAGTGAGTGTATATGTCATGCGATCATCGGCAAAGCCAGTGCCAACACTGCTGGAACAGCGCCAGCACCGAAGGCGAGTATATATGTTATTGTTTAACTGGGGGGAAAACACACAGATTGGGAAGGGGTTGTCCAAGTAGTGTACAACGCCTTAAAATACGGAAGGCAAGAAGAAGAATTTGGCACAAATCAAAAACGGGCAAAAAAACACTGAAAACTAGGCAAAAATACAGGCGGTGATGTAAACTTAAATTGGGCAAGTAGTCCTTAGAAATGCTGTGATCGGTACCTTTCCAAAAGTCCACAAACATGAATCATAAACACTATGGCCCTTTCTTGGGAAATTCAAAAGAGTTCAGTGAGGTCATCATGACAAATATGAAAAAACACTGACACATTATATATTGAGCAGATGTATAAAACTTGAGCTATGGTTTGTACTATGGCATGGAGATCACATATATGCTTATGAGGCTGTCGAGTTTGAGTCAGGAGACCCACCACCGGTCCATGTTTCATGGTTCATACTCGCACAGTGAAACTTGTGTGTGGTTCTGGACTGAGACTCAGATTTCTGCTCAGCACTCCACATAGTGGAGGATGTCTCATGAGTGAGCAGCATTCTGTACTGCTGTAGATAAGCCCCTGATGTAACCTGAAAGATTAGAAAAAGAGGTTAGATTATACTCACCCAGGGGCGGTCCGATCCGATGGGCTTCACGGTCCGGGGCCTCCCATCTTCTTACGATGACGCCCTCTTCTTGTATTCATGCTGCGGCTCCGGCGCAGGCGTACTTTCTCTGTCCTGTTGAGGGCAGAGCAAAGTACTGCAGTGCGCTGGGCCTCTTTGACCTTTCCCGGTGCCTGCGCACTGCAGTACTTTGCCCTGCCCTCAACAGGGCAGACAAAGTACGCCTGCGCCGGAGCCACAGTGTGAAGACGAGAAGAGGACGTCATCGTAAGATGATGGGAGGCCACAGACCGGACTGCGACGCCCATCGGACTGGACCACAGCAGGAACGCCCCCGGATGTGTATAATCTAACCTCTTTTTCTCATCTTTCAGGATACATCGGGGGCTTATCTACAGCATTACAGAATGCTGTAGATAAGCCCCTGATGCCGGTGGGCTTAGCTCACCTTCGATTTTGGGGGTGACAGGTTCCTTTTAATGGTGCTATTTATGTAAAATAAAATAAAAAAAACGTGTATTTCCAAGTAAGCTAAATTTATCAAAGTTTCGCACAATATTTGATAAATTCGGTGCACATTGAAATAAAACACTTCTGTCCCTCAATTTTTTTCTCTGCCCCCGTGCTGGTGTAAGAATTGCAACTTTTGGGTAACTTTTTAAAAAGGTTGCAATTCATAACTCAGCCATTTCACTAGAAAACACTCCCACTGTTCCACCCACATTTGAAAAGTGGCAAAAAAATTACAAATAGTCACAAACTTTGCACAAAAGGAACTCATGACAAAATGTGGGCCAGAAAACTAACACAACAGCCCAGGATAACCTCCAACGACGACTTTTGTACTGACGTTTAGAAATACTCTTGTAGCTCCTTTTGCCTGATCCCCTCTTTCAGGGGATACAGATTAGAAAGATACAGATTAGATATTAGAAAAAACATTTTGACAGCGAGGGTGATCAATGAGTGGAACACGCTGCCACGAGAGGTGGTGAGTTCTCCTTCAATGGAAGTCTACAAATAGAGGCTGGTCAGACATCTGTCTGAGATGGTTTAGTGAATCCTGCATTGAGCAGGGGGTTGGACACGATAACCCTGGAGATCCCTTCCAACTCTAACATTCTAGGATTCTATGATCACAGAACAGATGAAGGAGAACTCCGCGAGGTGGCAAGTTACCGGCCACAGTAACTTGCTCCACTAGGTAATCTGTTGCTATAATTTCAATAATGACCAGCAGGCAAGAAAATATCCTGACTGCTTCTCATCAATGAGGTAAAAGGTTATCCGTGCCACCGGTAATAAAGATCAAGACAAGCCCTGCGTGAGGCCGGCAGGCTGAGTGTTACTGATTCAGATGTTGTCTACACCTCCCCATCCCCGGTACAGTTATTCACTTACATTTGACTTAATAAACCTGCCGTCTGCCCTATCACTAACAAGGAAAATCATTGCTAAGTTGTTATCTTGTTCAGGAGAGCGGCAGAGAACGCTCCGAGACGATTAAATACCGGGGGCAAAGACGGCAACGTGGCCGTAAATATACAAGGAGAAAGAGAGTCCGATAAATATATGCAGAGAAAAAGACTAACTAGCCCATATTTTACAAACTGTTCCTTTTCTTTCTGAAACATGTAACATCGCATATTACTTTCAGCTGAAGACAGCAGGATTTCGAAACAAGATTTGTACTGCGGAGCTCGTATCAAAGCCTATTGATTGAGGGCGCCAAATGCAATTCAAGGCGCCAAATTTATTGTAGCACATAGGCAAAAAAATATCTTTGGTGTTGCCGATCGATACTCTTTGATACAGCGTTTGCTTGCTTAACTGGCTGCAATGAATGGAGTCGCCTGCTAATCAGCGTTCATTCAGGTGTGTGCAGGCTTCGCAATGACCTACAGCAAGCATTTACAAATTGGTATAAGCAGGAGGAGACCAAAGCCGAGCAAAGGGAGGACACGCCGGAGAGCTGCAGGAAACCAGGATCCATACGAAGATCATACACGAGGTGTCCTGTCGGGGAACAGCAAGGCACAACACACGGAATCCTTTACGCTTTGATTGATAGAGGAACGCGTAAATATTTACACCCAAGAGAAGTGATAATATAAAACGATCATCACTCTCATCATTCATACATTACATATCTCATATATTGGAGTCTCTGATGATTAAAAAGGGTTTTTACAGCTTTGGAAAATCCCTGCCCCCGGCTGCAGTTTGTTTTTAAAAAAGCTAAGTCAGCTTTGTTCACCCATCCCTGGTCCAGAACCAAGTCTCTGCTGCTGCGTTAATTGTCTGCAGCGCTGACATCACATCAACAGCGCTGCAGACTATCACTGAGCTCAGCAGCTCTGAGCAGCTTGTGCTGTCTACTTGCGCAGAGCCGCTGAGCTCACTGACTGGCTGCAGCGCTGCTGTGATTTCAGTGCTGTAGACAATAACAGATACAAGGAGCAGCAGCGGAGGCTCAGTTCTGGACAGAAGAGGGTGAGCAAAGCTCAGTTTGATTTATAAAAAAAAATGTTCCTGGTGACAGGACCCTTTTCTAAAAATGAAAAAATCCTCTCATGTAATAATTCAGCCTACAATTAGAGTTCACTCCTAGATTCGGGATGGCTGAAGAGTTTAGGTCGCCAACACTCTATGTACTCGTATTTCAGGGTAGAGGATTTGAAACACCATAAAACAAAAAACTTGCCTCAAACAACACACACACACACGCGCACACACACACGCACGCACACACACACGCACACACTATTCTAAGCAAAAAAAATCAAATATGAAAGTAGTGGTCAACCCTTTACTTAATAACAGACCTCTAACTGCAACATTTTTAGCAGTGTAAAAAAAACAAATCTGTACTAATTGACTAGTGTGAATACCAGCCTTAGACCGAGATCATATAGTCTTGTTTAACCATCCATTTTTGCCATGAAATTTCAGTCAAAAAAGTTATGTTTTACACAAGCTCCCATTTAAAAAAAAAAATGGGTCAGACTTGTTGACAGTGGTTATGGCTCATACAGTCCAAGAGATTCAATCTAATTTATTCCACAAGATCAATTATTATCATTGACAAGTAGTACAGTCAGTGACTGGAGCACATTTCCAAAGGGAAGCCGAAAGGTAACATGTGCCTCTTAATGAATTTTGCGCAATTTACTCCAGATGATCGTGGATCAAGACGGGGAAGAGCAAAATGTCTCAATTTGATTCTTGGCAAAAAAAAAAAAAAAAAGCAGGTTAAAAAAAGCCTACTAAGTCGATGGATTAAAACATCAAATAAATACAAAATTGTAAAAAAAAATATATATATATAAACCAAAAAGCAACAGTAAATATGGGTGCAGCATTTACAGCTGTAAAAGATACCAGAAAAATGCACCTAAAACTGTGAGCGATCATTCGTCAACTGCAGCCTTAACTAATTCATAGTAATGTCTTTTTACCAAAATGACCCTTTAAAGGAAATCATCCACTGAAAACAATTTTATTTATTTTTTTAATATAAATGCACATTTGTATCACAACTAGTGTTGAGCATTCCGATACCGCAAGTATCGGGTATCGGCCGATACTTAGCGGTATCGGAATTCCGATACCGAGATCCGACACTTGCCGCGTATCGGGTACCGGAATCGGAAGTTCCCAGGATTCAAACTGCACAAATTTGCACGAATTCAGCCAATGAGAATGATTCCAAGTGTGGGCACATCCTGTTCAGCATGGAGGGCATGAAACTACTGGCAAGGCTGTGATTGGCTGCTGAAATGATGTCATGCTTCAGTTTAAAAGTCGCTGGCGCCATTTTGCGCTCACTCTGCTGTGAATTCAGTTAGTGACAGGACGCTGTTTGCTGACTGAGGGCCAGTTTAGAGATAGCGATTTGCTTCATTGTTCTTTTCCAAGGCTAATTTAGCAACCGCTGTATTCACCTACTAATCACCTTGCTTTTGCCTTGCAGCGCTGTTTTCACAGTGATCTGCAAGGTCTGTGTGTGTGTGTGTGTGTGTGTGAGTGCAGCCCACTCTCTAGTCTGTGTGCAGCCATAGGCCATAGCTGGTTGTATTCAGTTCAGGGAGGGTGGTTCATTGCCTCATACTGTTCTATTTTTTTTTTTTTTCAAGTAGTGTAGTCTGCTGCTCATTTTTTCTAATAATTCCTATTAGTGACTTTCCACCCGTATCCAGCTAACTTGTGGAAAAACACTACATAGGATAACGTAGAGGAGTGTTTTTGGGCCTTGCAGCGCCGTTTACGGCTGTCTGCACGGTCTCCGTGTGACTGCAGCTCGCCCTGTAGTCTGTGAGCAGCCATAGCCTGGTTGTATCCAGCTCAGGGTTCTTCACTGCGTCATACCGTCAAATCAATTTTCCTTTTGTTTTAAGTAGTGCAGGCTGCTGCACATTTTTTCAAAAAATTCCTATTAGTGTCTTTCCACCCGTATCCAGCTAACTTGTGGAAAAACACTACATAGGATAACGTAGAGGAGGGTTTTTGGGCCTTGCAGCGCCGTTTACGGCTGTCTGCACGGTCTCCGTGTGACTGCAGCTCGCCCTGTAGTCTGTGAGCAGCCATAGCCTGGTTGTATCCAGCTCAGGGTTCTTCACTGCGTCATACCGTCAAATCAATTTTTCTTTTGTTTTAAGTAGTGCAGGCTGCTGCACATTTTTTCAAAAAATTCCTATTAGTGTCTTTCCACCCGTATCCAGCTAACTTGCGGAAAAACACTACATAGGATAACGTAGAGGAGGGTTTTTGGTCCTTGCAGCGCCGTTTACGGCTGTCTGCACGGTCTCCGTGTGACTGCAGCTCTCTCTGTTGTCAGTTCAGCCCCCAAAAAATAAATAAATAATAAAGTTCACCAAACACACCACTTTACATTTGTGTAGGCCACATTAGCTCATATTAAAGTCTAGTCCACACTTTAGAAAATTAGTGTTTCTTATACCTGTTAGGAGCTGGTCAGGAATAAGCACACAAAGCCGTTACCCGTTAGTACTTTTCTGCTTATCTTTATCAGTCAACCAAGATGAAGAAGGCAGGGAGTAAGGCACGTGGGTGTGGGCGCGGAGCAGGGAGAGGACGTGGGGATTCTGTGCCTGCTGCGGGCACCGGTGACTCATCAGCACCCAGTTTCACCAGGGAACAGTCCTTCATGCGCAGCTTTGTCACAGAGCGCCGTACACCGCTGCTGCGTGAAGAACAACTTGAAGCCGTTGTCGGATGGATGGCAGCTAAAGCATCGACTTCAATTAGTGCCACATCCTCTCAGACACAGAGCACTGGAGAGCAGCCATCTGTCTCTTCACCACCTGCCAAATTGCCCAGGCAGACAGAGAGCCCAGGACAGGAGCCGTCTCTACTTCTGTTCTCTGAATCTCTTGGCTTGGAAACAGGGGGCCAGCCAAGCAGCATTGGAGAAATGGAAGAAGAGGCAGGGTGCAGTGATGCCCAACAGCTTTTTCTCTCTTCCTCTGAAGAGGCGGGTGGGCCAGTGCCTCCGGTCACCACATCGCAGGACGCATCCGCTGATGACACTCAGGTGTCACTTTCTGGTGTGTGCTCTGCTGCTGAGACTACCCAGGAGGAGCAGTTGGTGGCAGAGGGTAGTGTAGATGATGAGGTCCTTGACCCATCTTGGCGTAAGGGACAGGAAGGTGGTGGGAGCAGCTCTGAGGAAGAGATTCCCCGAACGGGCCAAAGAGGCAGAGGGAGGGGGAAGACTGCGGATCCTGCAGCCTCTGCTTTGGCACCCGTTCGGAGCATGTCTCTTCCAAAAGCCAAAAAGGGCGCTCCCAAGACTTGCAGTGCCTGGTCCTTTTTTGACACAGTTGCAGATGACATTTGCTATGTCAAATGCAAGGTGTGTCATCACAAAGTCAAAAGAGGTCGAAATGTCAGCAACCTCAATACCTCCAACATGTGGAAACATGTGCGCACCAGGCACGCGGTGGAGTTAGAAAAACACACTGAAGAGCTAGGCCAACCAACAGCGGCAGCTACCACCTCTTCAGCTCGTGTTGCCTCTTCCTCCAGCTCACACGCAGCTGGTTCGGCTTCCTCCCAGGATCGCCGTGGAAGAACCTCTGGCCCTATTGTCCAGAGACCCACTGTAATTCCACCCGCAGCACCACGTTCCCAGTCATCCACACACACCCAGCCCAGTCTACAGCCATCGGTAGTACAGGCATGGGAGAAAAGGCGTCCTTTCTCGTCAAACCACCCACGAGCACAGGCACTGACTGCAGGCATTGCCAAACTTCTGTCACTGGAAATGCTGTCATTCAGGCTGGTGGAGACTGACAGCTTCCGTGACTTGATGTCATTGGCAGTCCCACAGTACAATATGCCCAGCCGCTTTTACTTCAGCAGGCAAGCTGTCCCTGCCCTGCACAAGCATGTGGAGGGACACATAAAACACGCGCTACTGAACGCCGTCAGTAGCAAGGTCCACCTCACCACCGATGCGTGGACCAGTCAACATGGACAGGGGCGATACCTTTCCCTCACTGCCAGTTGGGTTAATGTTGTTGAGCCGGGTACAGATCGTGCGAGTGGCGCAGGACGTGTCCTGCCCACTCCAAGGATTGCAGGAATCCATTCTGTACGCATTGACTCCTCCTCTTACACCAGTTCCTCAGAATCATCGCTGCAGGAGCCGTCACAGTCCACCTCCACATGGACCCGTGATGAACGTTTACCTGTTATGACCGACATGAGCACAGCCGTGGCCAAACGTCAACAGGCCGTCTTGAAATTAATTTCTTTGGGGAATCGAAGCCACACAGCGCAGGAGCTCTGGAATGCCATCAAGCAGGAGAGCGATGTGTGGTTTGTGGCAGCGAATCTCCAGCCAGGCATGGTAGTGTGTGATAATGGCCGAAATCTGGTGGCAGCTCTGGGCCTCGGCAACCTCACTCACATCCCATGTCTGGCACATGTGCTCAATTTGGTTGTGCAGAGTTTTTTGAGGGACTAACGGATCTTGATGCACTGCTGCACAAGGTCCGCCTAGAGTGTGCTCACTTGCGGCGTTCCAGCACGGCAAAATCGCGCATTGCGGCTCTGCAGCGCCGACACCGCCTGCCGGAACATTGCATCATATGTGACCTACCTACCAGGTGGAATTCCACGTTACATATGTTGGAGCGGTTGTGTGAGCAGCAGCAAGCTGTAATGGAGTACCAGCTGCATCAGGCGCAAAGAAGTCGCACTCCGCGCCGTTCAGACTTCACAACCACAGAGTGGGCCACTATGAAGGACGTCTGCCAGGTTTTGCGTCCCTTCGATTATTCCACGCGGATGGCGAGTGCAGATGATGCACTAGTCAGCATGACTGTCCCCCTTATCTGCCTGCTTGAAAAATCACTGCAAGCGCTAAGGGATGATGTTGTGGAAGAGGTGGAGGATGAGGATTCACCATTTCCATCATCTTCTGGACAGTCAGCGCCACGTGGTTCCTCACAAACGCGTAGGCAGGGGACACTTTGTGAGGAGGATGAGGAGGAGTCAATAGAGGAGGAAGACATCCGTCCAGAGGAGGGAGTTACACAATTGTCCAGTACTCAGTGTGTACAGCGAGGGTGGGGTGATGACGAGCGGGCAGAGATCACGCCTCCAGCAGGGGACAGCGTTTCTTGGCCAGTTGGCAGTCTGCAGCACATGGTGGATTACATGCTGCAGTGCCTGAGAAACGACCGCCGCATCGCCCACATTCACAACATGTCTGATTATTGGGTGTTCACCCTCCTCGATCCTCGCTACCGGGACAACGTAGAAAGCCTCATCACACCGTTGAACCGGGAGTGAAAAATGCGGGAGTACCAAGACACACTGGTGAATTCCATCATCTTCTCCAGTCCAACTGAGAGAAGTGCTGCTAGTGCATTACAAAGCAGCTCAGTGCGTCCAGGCAGTGGAGGAGGCTCTGCACAACGAGGGAGCAGAAGCAGTGCCTCTGCCCAAGGCAAGACCAGTATGGCCCAACTGTGGCACACTTTTGTGTGCCCGCCACAAAAGTCTACACCATCACAGACGGCTCCAGTCAGCAGGAGGCAACGGTTCCGTCAGATGGTGACAGACTACATGTCTTGCCCTCTTGCTGTACTCCCAGACGGCTCTTCCCCTTTCAAGTTTTGGGTCTCAAAGCTGGATACATGGCCAGAGCTAAGCCAGTATGCATTGGAGGTGCTGGCTTGCCCTGCAGCTAGTGTATTATCGGAACGCGTCTTTAGTGCTGCAGGTGGTGTACTAACTGACCGTCGCATGCGATTGTCCTCCGATAACGTTGACCGGCTTACTTTCCTGAAAATGAACAAGGCCTGGATCTGGCAGGAATTTGCCACTCCTCTTCCTGATTAAATAATTAGGTGACTGTCTACAGTGTCCAGGTCTCCTGTTGTGTTCATCTTTCTACCACCTGAACTGAAATTCCTGGGCTCCAACACCGCCAGTTGAGGCTCAGAAGTGCCGTCTGCACAGTCAAAACATACGACCCAGTGTTATTGGGTGTCAGTAACGTCAGCTGATCCCCAGCTGTGTAGCCGGCAATGTGTCCTGCGACCGCCACGCTGACACAACAACTGAAATGTAAGGGAACCTGCCCCCCCCAAGGCGTTTGTTACTGAAAGAGCCACCTTGTGCAGCAGTAATGCTGCACAAGGAAAAGGTAGCTATTTTCTCTATTATTCTCCTCCACCTCCTCCTCCTCCTTCTGTCCCTGGGCTCCAACACCGCTAGTTGTTGTCCGGAAGTGCTGTCCGCACAGTCAACAGTCGCTCCTCTGTTATTGGGGTTCAGTAACGTCAGCTGTTCCCCAGCTGTGTGTGTGGCAATCCCTCCTCTCTCCTCCACCTCCTCCTCCTCCTTCTGTCCCTGGGCTCCAACACCGCTAGTTGTTGTCCGGAAGTGCTGTCCGCACAGTCAACAGTCGCTCCTCTGTTATTGGGGTTCAGTAATGTCAGCTGTTCCCCTGCTGTGTGTGTGGCAATCCCTCCTCTCTCCTCCACCTCCTCCACCTCCTTCTGTCCCTGGGCTCCAACACCGCTAGTTGTTGTCCGGAAGTGCTGTCCGCACAGTCAACAGTCGCTCCTCTGTTATTGGGGTTCAGTAACGTCAGCTGTTCCCCTGCTGTGTGTGTGGCAATCCCTCCTCTCTCCTCCACCTCCTCCTCCTCCTTCTGTCCCTGGGCTCCAACACCGCTAGTTGTTGTCCGGAAGTGCTGTCCGCACAGAGCCAAACACCTCGCCAATGTGTTAGTGGGGTTCAGTAATGCCTGCTGCTCCCCTGCTGTGTATACGGCAACGTGTCATGCGACCGCCACGCAGGCACAACAACTTAAATTTAAGGGAACCTGCCCCCCCCAGGCGTTTGTTACTGAAAGAGCCACCTTGTGCAGCAGTAATGATGCAAAAGGGAAAAGTGCCTCTTCTCGTGGTGCTCTTTGCATACGCTGAACCGAACACTTCTGAAATGTGTCCCCTCACACCGTTAAACCGTCCGGTAGGAGAGACTTTCCTTTGTCATGTGACGCAGCACAGCCGTCATTCTTACCCCCTTGGCGATGTGCGCCGCCTCCTCAGCGTTGTTTGAATCTGTCCCGGAGCCTGCGCTGTTATGTTAGCCCTTGGCCATGCACACATTTTGCGCTGCCCGTCTTCTGACATAATTTGGTGTCAGGCTGGCTGCGCCTGTGCGGCCGCGCTGGACGAGATCCCGCCTAGTAGTGTCTTCTGATTTAATCCCACTGCGGGCCTGTGATCCATGGACATGCGCAGTGTATATCTTAACATCCGCCTCTCACTCATCTCCCTCCGCCTTCTTCAGACTGTGCTCCGTCAGCTGATCCCTAATAGCATGCCACGGCCGTGACGCCGCACAGTCTGAAGAAACTGGAAGGAGGGGAGTGAGAGGCGAAGATATGCACTGCGCATGCCCATGGATCCCAGGCCCGCAGTGGGAATACATTGGACGACACTGCGAGGTGGGATCTTGGCCAGCGCGGCCGCACAGGCGCAGCCAACCTGACACCAAATGATGTCAGAAGACGGGCAGCGCAAAATGTGTGAATGGCCAAGGGCTAACCTAACAGCGCAGGCTCCGGGACAGATTCAAACAACGCTGAGGAGGCGGCGCACATCGCCAAGGGGGTAAGAATGACGGCTGTGCTGCGTCACATGACAAAGGAAAGTCCCTCCAACCGGACGGTTTAACGGTGTGAGGGGACACATTTCAGAAGTGTCAAGTTCAGCGTTTGCAAGGACCATAATTAAAAGAGATAAGTTTACCTTTTTCTGCATTAGTGCTGTACAAGATGGCTCTTTCAGCTACAAACGCCTGGGGGGGGGGGTTAAAGGTTCCCTTTCAACTTGCTCCAGTGCAGGCTTCGGCCTACACTCTGCTCCCCCTGCAGAGCCTGGGCTCTAACACCGCCAGTTGGTGCCCCGAAGTGCTGGCTGCACAGAGCAAAACACCCGCCACTCTGTCAGTGGGGTTCAGCACCGCCAGCTGTTCCCCTGCTGTGTAGCCGGCAACGTGTCCTGCAACAGCCACGCAGACACAAAGCTGCCGCCAGTGCAGGCTTCGGCCTACACTCTGCTCCCTCTCCTCCTGCTGACCCCTGGGCTCTAACAACGCCAGTTGGTGCCCCGAAGTGCTGGCTGCACAGAGCAAAACACCTCGCCAATGTGTCAGTGGGGTTCAGCACCGCCAGCTGTTCCCCTGCTGTGTAGCCGGCATCGTGTCCTGCAACAGCCACGCAGACACAAGAACTGAAATTGAAGGGATCCTGTCACCCCACCCCCAGGTGTTTGTATGTTTTACAGCCACCTTGTACAGCAGTAATGCTGCATGTGTGCAAGGTGGCTCATAAACTTATTCTCCTTGCACACGTGGAACAGAACACGTCTACAATGTGTCCCCTGAGACCATTAAAACGTCCCTGAGGTGTGACTTTCCTTTGTAATGACAACGACCCCCTTGGTAGCGCAGCCCTTCTTCTGACATCATTGTTTGGCTGGCTGCACCTCTGCGGCCGCCCTGCCAGACACAACGCCCCTCGGTGTCTTATTTATTTTGACTGCGAGGGTGTGATTGACGGGCATGAGCAGTGCATATCTTCGCCAGGCTGTCACTCAGCTCCTTCCGCCTTCTTCAGACTGTGCGGCTTCATGGCCGTGGCATGCGATAAGGGATCAGCTGACGCCGCACAGTCTGTAGCAGGTGTAAGGACACGAGCGAGAGGCGAACATATGTACTGCGCCAGGCCATGAATCCCAGCCCCGCAGTGTGAAACACTGTAAAGACACTGCGGGGCTGGGATTCATGGGCATCGCGAACCGCACCAGCCAACATGAAATGATGTCAGAAGACGGGCAGCGCATGGCCAAGGGATAACGCAACAACACAGACTCCTGTACATCAAAATGCGATGCTCAGGAGGCCGCACCAAGCACCAAGGTGGTATTTTTGCCAGCTGTGCTGCGTCTCATTACGAAGGGAACTCCCGCCTCCAAGACAGATTGACTGTATAAGGGCCAAAATGTTGTACGTGTTTCATTCAGCTTGTGCAAGGAACAAAATTAAAAGAGCAACCTTTGACTTGTGCAGCACTACTGCTGCATAAGGCGTGGCTCTTCTAGTTTGTAACACCTGAGGGGGGGTTAAAGGTTACCTTTAAAATTGGTTCAATTAGGCTTCGGCCTACACTCTGCTCCCCCTGCAGAGCCTGGGCTCTAACACCGCCAGTTGGTGCCCCGAAGTGCTGGCTGCACAGAGAAAAACACCTCGCCAATGTGTCAGTGGGGTTCAGCACCGCCAGCTGTTCCCCTGCTGTGTAGCCGGCAACGTGTCCTGCAACAGCCATGCAGACACAAAGCTGCCGCCAGTGCAGGCTTCGGCCTACACTCTGCTCCCTCTCCTCCTGCTGACCCTGGGCTCTAACACCGCCAGTTGGTGCCCGGTACTGCTAGCTGCACAGAGAAAAACACCAGCCAATGTGTCAGTGGGGTTCAGCACCGCCAGCTGTTCCCCTGCTGTGTAGCCGGCATCGTGTCCTGCAAAAGCCACGCAGACACAAGAACTGAAATTGAAGGGATCCTGTCACCCCACCCCCAGGTGTTTGTATGTTTTACAGCCACATTGTACAGCAGTAATGCTGCATGTGTGCAAGGTGGCTCATAAACTTATTCTCCTTGCACACGTGGAACAGAACACGTCTACAATGTGTCCCCTGAGACCATTAAAACGTCCCTGGGGTGTGACTTTCCTTTGTAATGACACGCAACGACCCCCTTGGTAGCGCAGCCCTTCTTCTGACATCATTGTTTGGCTGGCTGCGCCTCTGCGGCCGCCCTGCCCGACACAACGCCCCTCGGTGTCTTATTTATTTTGACTGCGAGGGTGTGATTGACGGGCATGAGCAGTGCATATCTTCGCCAGGCTGTCACTCAGCTCCTTCCGCCTTCTTCAGACTGTGCGGCTTCATGGCCGTGGCATGCGATAAGGGATCAGCTGACGCCGCACAGTCTGTAGCAGGTGTAAGGACACGAGCGAGAGGCAAACATATGTACTGCGCCAGGCCATGAATCCCAGCCCCGCAGTGTGAAACACTGTAAAGACACTGCGGGGCTGGGATTCATGGGCATCGCGAACCGCACCAGCCGACATGAAATGATGTCAGAAGACGGGCAGCGCATGGCCAAGGGATAACGCAACAACGCAGACTCCTGTACATCAAAATGCTATGCTCAGGAGGCCGCACCAAGGTGGTATTTTTGCCAGCTGTGCTGCGTCTCATTACGAAGGGAACTCCCGCCTCCAAGACAGATTGACTGTATAAGGGCCAAAATGTTGTACGTGTTTCATTCAGCTTGTGCAAGGAACAAAATTAAAAGAGCAACCTTTGACTTGTGCAGCACTACTGCTGCATAAGGCGTGGCTCTTCTAGTTTGTAACACCTGAGGGGGGGTTAAAGGTTACCTTTAAAATTGGTTCAATTAGGCTTCGGCCTACACTCTGCTCCCCCTGCAGAGCCTGGGCTCCAACACCACCAGTTGGTGCCCCGAAGTGCTGGCTGCACAGAGAAAAACACCCGCCAATGTGTCAGTGGGGTTCAGCACCGCCAGCTGTTCCCTAGCTGTGTAGCCGGCAACGTGTCCTGCAAACGCCACGCAGACACAACAGACCTACAAATGCCTCCAATGCAGGCTTCGGCCTACACTGCTCCCCCTGCTGACCCTTTGCTCCAACACCGCTAGTTGGGGCTCTAGGAAGATAAGCTTGAATAGGTCCCCATCCTGGTTCCAGCACCGTCAGCTGGTTCCGGGCAGAGCCTTTGGCTTAGGTGCCTCCCTCTGGGTATCCGAGTTCCACCAACGTCAGGTGGTCCTTGGTAGTGCTTTCAGGCACGGGTACCTCCTGCTTAGTAACCGGGTTCCAGTAACGTCAGCTGGTCCTCGGTAGTTCCATTGGCTCTTGGACCTTCGGGTAGCCATCCGAGTTCCAGTTCCATCAGCTGTTTCTCAGCATTTTCTCAGCCTTCTTGTACCTTCTGCTACATTTCCAAGTTCAAGACCCTAAAGACGACGACCCGGAAGACCACCCCTAAGATGACGATGACACCAGAGACGACAACCACTGAGATGACGACGACCCTGGAGACGATGACCCTGAAGACCACCGCGATGACGACAACCCCGGAGACGACGACGACATGGGAGACCGAGAAGCAGAAGAACAAGAGGCTGCAGAACAAAGAGCAGAAGAACATTAAGCATAACACTAAATATCAGAGCAAAAGATATTATCTAAATTATAAGCAGAAGAAGACTAAGCAGTGTATGGGGGTGAGTCCGTTCCTCCTCGTGGTGCCCCTGGATAAAGCCTGATGCTGCAGGCCAAACTGAACGCGGACAAATGTAACTCTTTTGTGACAGGCAGAACGGAAGGTGTAATCTTCAAACTTTTATAGATAACAACTACGGGAATGCCTGTCACAAATAAGAATATGATGAAGAAGTTGAATATGAAGAAGATAATAGTTAAATAAAAAGAATATGAACAATGTAAAAAAAAAAATTATAGGTAGAAGATGAAGAAGAACATGAATAAGGTGAAGAAGTTGATGTCAAAGAAGCTGATGATGAGGATAATGAAGAAGAAAGTGTGGGAGAAGTAAAAAAGAAGGTGAAGGGCGTGGAAGTAGTGAAACATCAATATCTGACAAAATAATAATAAAAAAAAATAACAGTCAAAATCTTTCTAACGCCGAACGTCATAAAAAAAACCCAAAATCCTGCTATTCTATTTGATTGGGCTAAACCTCTGTGCCTTTAATGTCTCCGCCACCTCCCCCAATACATCCTACATTATTCTTAGTTGTTTTCCTTCATGTAGAATTAACCTACAAGGAAAGAAAGGGTTTATTTTAATTCCGATATTTTCGTCCCATTGACTTGCATTGGGATCAGGTATCGGTATCGGATTAGATCCGATACTTTGACGGTATCGGCCGATACTTTCCGATACCGATACTTTCCGATATCGGAAGGTATCGCTCAACACTAATCACAACTTATAGAAATCTTCATCAGACTCTGAGAATCAGTGTTGAATGTTCTCTATTTAGAATATTTGTGTGCATTTTTTATTACTATTTGAAATGATCAGAAGTAAAGCATATTAGACTGTGGGAATGTGAGACTTTATTTGTCCTGTGCCCAGCTGTGTCCAGAAGTCTGCCTTCTCATATCAAAAAGGGATTCATATTGGCCGTGTCAGATGTATGATGGACGAGGCCAAGTTTTTCTAGCAATTTGGATGGTTCAGTATAGGATGGCAGCTATACAACTGTTTAGACTGGTGTTAGGTTTACTAATATTGGAGTGTATAGAATGTGGGACAGAAGGAGCAGATCTCACATAATATGTGAATATAAAAATACTGGTATCAATACAAATTTCATATTGGAGAAAAGAGCTACATTAAAAATATTGCCTTTTACATCCCTGTCTATGGTGCAATGAGCAGACCAAAATCATGCAAATTTAAGAAGATGGTCTTTTGTTATATTGGACACTCAAGACTAGTAAATTCCACACACCCCAAAAGAACATGCTGGTTATATCCTGTATGAGTCTAGAGGCAGAGTAGAAATGGTAATAAAACAGAGCTGACAGTGCAATGAAAGGACGAGAGCTAATAGAAGGGTTTGTAATGCAACACAGCTAAACTCAGATGTGCTGCTTATTCCTCAACAGGGACCTGATCTGAAAGTTGTGAGTCATCTGTGCTCTAATCTCCCAGCACTACCTAATCTTGCAAGAGGTGAGACCATGAGATTAGCTCTATCCTTACATCTTACACAATCATAAACTGTCATGCTCCTTGTGACATAACAGCATTTAATCCTAATTGTCCAGACGTCTATCTTCAGTAGGCCAGAAGACATAGGCTATTATCTTTATGTTGAGTTTTCAATTTATGTGTTTTATTTTATTTGGTCTGTCTTTGAATACTTTCGTTAGGAGATACATTATATTTTGGTATTCTTTGCTTTTTATGAACACCACATTTATGGTATTTCTTTTGTATATAGGTGTTTTGCTTTTTTGTTATTGTTCACATGAGCTTGGATGTTGACTTTTCAGTTGCTGTTTGCTGCATCTTATTGTCCTGTTATCTGTGAGGGACAGGAACAAAAGTTAGTTGAACAATAGTTGCTAGTTAATATGTTGACTACACATTGCACCAGGCCAGCTAGTTTGTTGACCTGCAAAACAGAGAAGGGAGAACTATACAGATTGTTTAAATACTCAAACAATGTGAGTTAATCTCATTACACCTTCCCCTTTGACCTGTGGATTGTTGTTTGAAGTAGGTATATACTATTTAAAGGGAACCTGTCACCTGAATTTGGCGGGACAGGTTTGCGGTCATATGGGCGGGGTTTCGGGTGTTTGATTCACCTTGCGCAGGCGTGTACTACGGAGGACACAGCATGCACTTCAATCCAATATTGCGGCCAGCATGCAGCCAGCGAGTAAGGAAAGGGTGAATCAAACACCCAAAAACCCCACCCATGACCGCAAACCTGTCCCGCCAAATTCAGGTGACAGGTTCCCTTTAAGTAGGTAAGGGTATGCCTCTGTATCAAAAGTGACTTGACAGAACAGGGCATCATAACTCAATAAAGGGAACACTCTACCAGGACAACATAGCTCCATCAAGAGGGACACAGGTTTGTCATTCTACAGGATGCCAGCTTAGGGGACCATAGCCTCAGCTAGAAAAACACAGATATGCTCCACTGACTATCACTGAACCCATGCATATAATTGGAGAAGACAGGTTGTGACAATCCGGTCACCTTGCTCCATGGAGACATTCGGAGAATACAGGATTGTAACCCTCCGGTCACTTTGCTCCATGGAGGCGTTTGGGTAAACCAGGTTGGGACCCCCCCCCGGTGACGTCGGAGAAGCCAGATTGGGACCATCCTGTCACCTGGCTCCATGGATAGGTTTGCAGAAGTCAGGATTGGGACCATCTGATCACCTGGATTCATGGAGACGTTCGGAGAAGCCAGGTTGGGACCATATGATCACAAGGCTCCATGAACACATTTGCAGAAGCCAGAATTGGGACCATCTGGTCACTTTGCTCCATCGAGACGTTCGGAGATGCCAGGTTGGGAACATCCAGTCACATGGCTCCATGGAAACATTTGTGGAAGCCAGTATTGGCACCAACTGGTCACCTGGCACCATGGAGACATTCGGAAAAGACAGGTTGGGAACATCCAGTCACATGGCTCCATGCAGATGTTCAGAGAAGCCAGATTGGGACCACACTTTCACCTGGCTCCATGCATACATTTGCGGAAGCCAGGATTAGGAACATCCAGTCACCTGGCTCCATGGAGACAATCGGAGAAGCCAGTTTGGGACCATCCGGTCACCTAGTACAATGGATACGTTTGTAAAAAAAAATTTTAACCATTCGGTTACCTGGCCCCACGGAGACATTTGGGGAAACCAGGTTGGAACCGTCTGGTCACCAGACCCCATGGATATGTTAGTAGAAGCCAGGTTGGGACCATACAAGTCACCTGGCTCCATGGAGATGTTTGAAGAAGCCAGGTTGGGACCATTTGGTCACCTGGCACCATGGATTTGTTTGGGGAAAACAGGTTGGGAACATTTGGTCACCTGGCTCGATGGATACATTCAGAAAAGCCAGGTTGGGACCATCGTGTCACCTGGTCACATACCTCAACGAACTGTCAGCTTCCTAAGCTTGTTGTTACCTTCTCTCTGTGGGTGCCTACCTAAAGCGGGGTGCCAAAGGTGGGGGTAGTCGGCCATGAAAGTCCCAACGTTGCAGCTGCCCTAATCCTGGTGAGGCAGAGGAAGGGTGAGACTAATCTTGGATATTTTACTGGGACTGTTCTATATGTTATCGTCTGTTGGTGGTGCAATAAAGTATTGCCACACTGTTTTACTTTCACTCTGTATTGTCTGCTTAGTATGATGACCATAGGAAAGGAGAGCAGGCCTTCAGTGGCATGAGCCCTGGTTTATGTGGTTTCGGGCCTGTGAACGAGAGCACCCACTGACCTCTTGTGTCTCCACACTCCTGTGTTTGAACCCCTGAGCCTGTATTTTGTTGTCAGCTTCTCTATCCGCTGTGCCACAGATGGTATTTAGGCTCTTTTATTCTGGCTGCAGTCTGTTTAGCATAACACAGGTATTTTCATTAGTCTGTCCTTTCAGGTGCAGCTTTATCCTCTTTCCCCCTGCTGGAATTTCCTGCTGGTGATAGTCTCATTTGGATCTTCAGCCATTTTTTTGTTGCTTAAAACCAGTCAATGAAATTCCAGGTAGGAATTCCCTTTACTGTTTCTATTCTTTTCCCTACACCTTCTGCACTGTTCTTTTCCCTGCACTTCTCTTTAGGAAGTAGGCAGAATATTAGCAAATAGTACTTGCTTTCTACTTTGTTTTGTATATGATGGCCCCACACATGTAATCCCCCTCATATAGTATGACGGCTCCACACACGTAATTCCCCTTATATAGTACTAGATGATGGCCCGATTCTAACGCATTGGGTATTCTAGAATATGTATGTAGTTTATTTATGAAGAGTTCAGAATAATGCAATGAATACACAGGATTCGGCAGGCCGGGCGTGACCAATTAGCGAAGCATGGTTCAACTCCAGCGCCAATTTGCGGCCAGACTGCGTCTGTCGCTGATTGCTCGCAGCCGACCGTGACTAATCAGTGAAGCCAGGGCCGGCTCCAGGTTTTTGAGGGCCCCGGGCGAAAGAGTCTTACAGACCACGTAGCATATAACACAGCCACGTAGTATATAGCACAGCCACGTAGTATATTGCACAGCGACGTAGTATACTGCACAGCCACGTACTATATTGAACAGCCATGTACTATATAGTAAAGCCACGTAGTATATTGCACAGCCACGTAGTACATGGCACAGCCACATAGTATATAGCACAGCTACGTAGTATATAAAACATCCATGTAGTATATAGCACACTCACGTAGTATATAGCACAGCTCACGTAATATATAACACAGCCACGTAGTATATAGCACAGCCACATAGTACATTGCACAGCCACGTAGTATATTGCAGACACGTAGTATATAGCACAGCCCATGCAGTACATAACACAGCCCACGTAGTATATAGCACAGCCCACGTAGTATATAGCATAGCCCACGTAGTATATAGCACAGCCCACGCAGTATATAACACATCCACGTAGTATATAGAAAAGCCACGTAGTATATTGCACAGCCACAAAGTATATGGCACAGCCACGCAGTATAAAGCACAGCTACGTAGTATATAACACATCCACGTAGTATATAGCAGTCACGTAGTATATAGCACAGCCCACATAATATATAAAACAGCCACGTAGTATATAGCACAGCCCACATAGTATATTGCATTGCCACGTAGTTTATAGCACAGCCACGTAGTATATTGCACAGCCACGTAATATATAGCACAGCTACGTAATATATAGCACAGCCACATAATATACAGTGGGGCAAAAAAGTAATTAGTTAGTCAGCAATAGTGCAAGTTCCACCACTTAAAAAGATGAGAGGCGTCTGTAATTTACATCATAGGTAGACCTCAACTATGGGAGACAAACGGAAAAAAAAAATCCAGAAAATCACATTGTCTGTTTTTTTATCATTTTATTTGCATATTATGGTGGAAAATAAGTATTTGGTCAGAAACAAAATTTCATCTCAATACTTTGTAATATATCCTTTGTTGGCAATGACAGAGGTCAAACGTTTTCTGTAAGTCTTCACAAGGTTGCCACACACTGTTGTTGGTATGTTGGCCCATTCCTCCATGCAGATCTCCTCTAGAGCAGTGATGTTTTTGGCTTTTCGCTTGGCAACACGGACTTTCAACTCCCTCCAAAGGTTTTCTATAGGGTTGAGATCTGGAGACTGGCTAGGCCACTCCAGGACCTTGAAATGCTTCTTACGAAGCCACTCCATCGTTGCCCTGGCGGTGTGCTTTGGATCATTGTCATGTTGAAAGACCCAGCCACGTTTCATCTTCAATGCCCTTGCTGATGGAAGGAGGTTTGCACTCAAAATCTCACGATACATGGCCTCATTCATTCTTTCATATACCCGGATCAGTCGTCCTGGCCCCTTTGCAGAGAAACAGCCCCAAAGCATGATGTTTCCACCACCATGCTTTACAGTAGGTATGGTGTTTGATGGATGCAACTCAGTATTCTTTTTCCTCCAAACACGACAAGTTGTGTTTCTACCAAACAGTTCCAGTTTGGTTTCATCAGACCATAGGACATTCTCCCAAAACTCCTCTGGATCATCCAAATGCTCTCTAGCAAACTTCAGACAGGCCCGGACATGTACTGGCTTAAGCAGTGGGACACGTCTGGCACTGCAGGATCTGAGTCCATGGTGGCGTAGTGTGTTACTTATGGTAGGCCTTGTTACATTGGTCCCAGCTCTCTGCAGTTCATTCACTAGGTCCCCCCGCGTGGTTCTGGGATTTTTGCTCACCGTTCTTGTGATCATTCTGACCCCACGGGGTGGGATTTTGCGTGGAGCTCCAGATCGAGGGAGATTATCAGTGGTCTTGAATGTCTTCCATTTTCTAATTATTGCTCCCACTGTTGATTTCTTCACTCCAAGCTGGTTGGCTATTGCAGATTCAGTCTTCCCAGCCTGGTGCAGGGCTACAATTTTGTTTCTGGTGTCCTTTGACAGCTCTTTGGTCTTCACCATAGTGGAGTTTGGAGTCAGACTGTTTGAGGGTGTGCACAGGTGTCTTTTTATACTGATAACAAGTTTAAACAGGTGCCATTACTACAGGTAATGAGTGGAGGAAAGAGGAGACTCTTAAAGAAGAAGTTACAGGTCTGTGAGAGCCAGAAATCTTGATTGTTTGTTTCTGACCAAATACTTATTTTCCACCATAATATGCAAATAAAATGATAAAAAAAACAGACAATGTGATTTTCTGGATTTTTTTTTCTCAGTTTGTCTCCCATAGTTGAGGTCTACCTATGGTGTAAATTACAGACGCCTCTCATCTTTTTAAGTGGTGGAACTTGCACTATTGCTGACTGACTAAATACTTTTTTGCCCCACTGTATAGCACAGCCCACATAGTATATTGCACAGCCACGTAGTATATTGCACAGCCATGTAGTATATTGCACAGCCATAGAATATTGCACAGCCACGTAGTATATAGCACAGCCACATAGTATATAGCACAGCCACGTAGTATATTGCAGACACATAGTATATAGCACAGCCCATGCAGTACATAACACAGCCGATGTAGTATATAGTACAGCCCACGTAGTATATAGCACAGCCCACATAGTATATAGCACAGCCCATGCAGTATATAGCACAGCCCACACAGTATATAACACAGCCCACGTAGTTTATAGCACAGCCCACGTAGTTTATAGAACCGCCCATGCAGTATATAACACAGCCCAAGATTTATATAACACAGCCACGTAGTATAGAGCACAGCCCACGTAGTATATAGCACAGCGACGTAGTATATAATACAGCCCACACAGTACATAACACAACCCACGTAGGATATAACACAGCCCACATAGTATATAGCAATGTGGGCACCATATCCCTGTTAAAAAAAAGAATTAAAATAAAAAATAGTTATATACTCACCTTCCCGGCGGCCCCCGGATCCAACCCAGGCCTTTAGCGATGCTAGTTGCCACACTCCGTTCCCAGTAATGCCTTGCGGCAATAAGCCGTGATGATGTAGCGGTCTCGCGAGACCACTACGTCATCTGGGGTCATTGCCGCAATGCATTCTTGGGACTGGAGCGTCGCGAGGAGCGGGAAAGGCTGCCGCGGATGCTGGAAGGTGAGAATATAATGATTTTATTTTTTTATTATGTTTTTACTATTGATGCTGCATAGGCAGCATCAATAGTAAAAAGTTGGTCACACTTACAGGGGTAATGGCAGCATTAACGTACTGCGGCTGCGTTGTAACGCAGTCCGTTTAACGAACTGCTACTCTATGTGGGCGCTGACTGGAGGGGAGTAGGGATGAGCCAATTCGCGGCCGGACTGTGCCTGTCGCTGATTGGTCCCGCCCAGCCGGCCGTGACCAATCAGCGACGCACGATTTCCGTGACAGAGAAACAGACAAACAGACGGAAGTGGACCTTAGACAATTATATATATAGATGATGACCCCACACATGTAATCCCCCATATATAGTATGATGGGTCCACCTGTATTTTCACTGAGAAAATGCTGCGAAAACACTGAAAGAAGTGACATGCTGGAGATTCAAAAAACACAGCGGTTTTCTAATTCTATCAAGAAAAAAAGACAATCGTGTGCACAAGATAGTGAAATCTTATGCCTTGAACAGGTGCTGTAAAAAGCAGCTTTGAATTTGCATAAAAAAGTGTAGCAAGAAAATGCTGCAAAAGCGCAACTTGTGAACATAGCCTAACTTCATGTAGAGGAATGCAGTGGAGATATTGCTACAAGATTGGAAAATGTGTAGGCCCATCCACAATTCTTAAATCAGTGCCTACAATGGTGCTAAACTCCCCCAGCCCCACTAGGGTTAAGGACCGGTCTCTAAAGCATAAAATATATAGTTCTGCAGCCCCTCATTTGTATGAAACATTAATGCTAGTGGCTTTGAAACTAGGCTGCAATATAAGGCACGTTACTTCTTCTGCTGTGAAAACGTGTGACCATTTCAGACCTCTTGGGACATCTGGCAAGATCCTGGTTCCAGACTACTGCCAATATGTGGCAAGGTCTCTCTTCATTTTTCAGAAAACACAGTTGGAAAGCAAACCGCACACTTGGGACAGACGTTCCTCTGTTTTATCCAAAAAGAAAACATACGGTACTCTAAAAACTGTGAAAGCCAAGGACTTTTTTTTTTCTTTATTCTTGCACTTTCTCACTCCTTTTGCATAGCTAAACCACAAAAATCCACAAACAAAATACAATACAAAATGACTTGGGTTTTCAGTCTCCTGCCTCGATGAAAATTAAGCAAAAAAACAGAAAAAGCACTCCAATATCTCAGAAATCTTCCCGAAAAACCCACAAGTTTCGGTAGTCTGCAGAGGAAACATTCAATGAGGAGCAGAAGAACATTAAAACATTTTTTTTTTCCGAGAGCCATGCTGAAAGAATGATTTCCCGTGTTTATAAACACGGCGAGTAACATGAGCTTAAAAATAAGGCATGACATTGAAATATGGATTTAATTTTTACAGCTATTTTACTCAAAGTCTTCCAACTGAGAGGCAGCCAAAATATTAAAGAAGGCAAGAATTTCACACAGATCTCCTCTTACGTTCCTTTTTGGAAAAGCGGGTGAACTAAAACATGAAAAAAAGGAAAAGGAAGAAGGAGGGGGGAGATATATTGGTTTTTCTTACAATGTTTCAGACTACGCCCAATAGATGGATTATAAAAAAAAAAAAGAAAAAAAGGTTTTCATTTTCGTAGCTTGAAATTTTGGTACTTTGCAGTGTCGCCTTTACGGCACACAAGCCATATGTACACACATGGATATAGTGTAAGGAGCAGTTCAGCAACAAGACGGCTGCAGGCGTCGGTATGAAAGGGCCCTTTGTTCGCCCCAGCTCAGTGGTACGAGCTCACTTTAATTTTATCCCGCGGGAGTTCAAGTATCTTAGCAGGCAACCACCTCCAGGATGCTCCTCCTGCCTAGCGCATCAATATCTACAAATACCCGGCTAATTAATGTGTCTGTCTTTCAATATGCCATAGCGTGGCGCGGAATCGAATTTTTCCAGTCTTGCACTGTAAAGGATGTCTGCAAGAGCCACGCTGGCTAGGTATTCATTTAGTGCACAACATCCACAGGGCTTGTAGACATAGTAGGACCTCGATTTAGCATCCAGTGAAGAGATAATTGATCCGGAGAAGCATTGTTCTGGAGTCTCTACTCTAGGCGGTTACATGCTCGGTCCTAACATGGAAGACAGGCTTGTCAAAAGTATGGGCAAATTTTGTATTTTTTTTTTGCTTCCTTGTAAACACAGAATAAAAAAAAAATAATAATAAAAAAAAGAGATGGAAGGTTATGGACAAGAAAAGGAAAGATCAAGGAACGAATCCAGTTACAAATAATATTAACATTAATCACTCCCGGAAAAGACTGAAAAAAGATTTTAATAAATATATTTTATTTATTCAAAAAATCTCTTCCAAGTCCTGCCTCTGGGTGGAGATAGACATCAGTAGTGCTTGGGGGCGCTAACCGAGTGTCTTCGGCATGCTCGAATAATATGTTCGAGTCCCCACGGCTGTTCGACAGCATGTTTGTTGGTCAACTCCTGCATGTGTTGCTGCTGTCAAACAGCTGTGAGAAATGCAGGAGCGGAAACTCTTAAAACTTATTTTTCGAGCACGCAGGTTAGCACATGAGCATGGATAATACCTGATTGGTAATATCTAAAGGCCTGTTTACACTGGTCTGTAATTGTCACGATTCACTGAGTAAGGGTACTGTCACACAGTGCAATTTTGATCGCTACGACGGCACGATTCGTGACGTTCTAGCGATATCGTTACGATATCGCTGTGTCTGACACGCTACTGCGATCAGACATCACGCTGAGAATCGTACGTCATAGCAGATCGTTTGGAACTTTCTTTCGTCACTTGATCACCCGCTGACATCGCTGGATCGTTGTGTGTGACAGCGATCCAGCGATGTGTTCGCTTGTAACCAGGGTAAACATCGGGTAACTAAGCGCAGGGCCGCGCATAGTAACCCGATGTTTACCCTGGTTACCAGCGTAAACGTTAAAAAAACAAACAGTACATACTTACATTCCGGTGTCTGTCTCCGGCGTCTCAGCTTCTCTGCACTGTGAGCGCCGGCCAGCCAGAAAGCGAGCACAGCGGTGACGTCACCGCTCTGCTTTCCGGCTATGGTGCTTACACAGTGCAGAGAAGCTGAGACGCCGGGGACAGACACCGGAATGTAAGTATGTACTGTTTGTTTTTTTTACGTTAACGCTGGTAACCAGGGTAAACATCGGGTTACTATGCGCGGCCCTGCACTTAGTTACCCGATGTTTACCCTGGTTACCCGGGGACTTCGGCATCGCTCCAGCGCCGTGATTGCATAGTGTGACCGCAGTCTACAACGCTGGAGCGATAATCATACGACGCTGCGACGTCACGGATCGTGCCGTCGTAGCGATGAAAATTGCACTGTGTGACAGTACCCTTAGAAGCAATGGTAATGAATTAACCAGTATGAATGAAACCATTGTCTATCATTGATAGTTATCAGTTTTGTCTCTGTAAAATCTTTGTTATTGGTGGCACGATCAGTAATGATCTAATGAAAGGCTGTTGTGGGAGCCGTCCCTAGGCAATAATGACGCTCGCTGCATGGAGCACTTTTGGAACCACTACCTAACAATTATTAACATGAGGTTATGGACACCTTCAACATGGAAAACTGATTTTACACATGGTAGAAGTTATCCAGAACTCAGACTCTCGTGAGTCTCTCGAATCAATACCCGGCACTGTCGCCGGCACTCGGGAGCAGAGCGTTCAGCTGCACAGAAATACATGCAGCCGCACGCTCCAGTCCTGAGTGCCAGCGGCAGTGCAGGGTATTGATGCGAGAGACTCGTGTGAGTTTCTCGCATTGCAGTCGCAAGTGTGACACCAGCGTAACTGTCAGAGTTTTCTCAAGTTGACATCTCCCTTCCTGTCATACATGCTGAATGATAGGTTGGTGTACAGGGCCAACTCCAAGTTTTCGTGGGCCCCGGGAAAAAGAATCTCAGTGGGCCCCTTTAGCACATACTATGATTCATGATGCACAGATACGGCAGAGAAATATAGGTATAGTACAATGCCAAAAATGTACTACTTCCATTACATGAGAGAATTCCACAATAGCTTTGAAAGCTGTGAATCCTCACAGCACCCAGCACACGAAGTAACTGCAAACTTATCATTTTAGACCGTACAGTAAAACCCTCCATACAGTATTATGGGCACCACATTGTCCTCCATACCGTGTAATGGGCACCACATTGTCCTCCATACCGTGTAATGGGCACCACATTGTCCTCCATACCGTGTAATGGGCACCACATAGTCCTCCATAAAGTGTTATGGGCACCACATAGTCCTCCATACAGTGTTTTGGGCCCCACATAGTCATCCATACAGTATTATGGGCCCCATATATTGCTCTATACAGTATAATGGGCCCAATATATTGCTCCATACAGTATAATGGGCTACATAAATTGCTCCATAAAATATAATGGGCCCCATATATTGCTCCATACAGTATAACTGGCTCCATACATTGCTCCATACAGTATAATGGGCTCCATATATTACTCCATACAGTATAATGGGCTCTATATATTGATCCACACAGTATAATGGGCCCTATATACAGCTTCATACAGTATAATGGGCCCCATTACATTGCCATATAGTGCTCCTTCAGTATAATGGGCTCCATACAGTATAATGGGCTCCATATATTGATCCATACAGTATAATAGGCCCCATATATTGCTTAATACAGTATAATGGGCCCTATATAATGCTCCATACAGCATAATGATCCCAATATAATGTTCCTTACAGTATAATGGGGCCCACAAATTGCATCATAAAGTATAATGGGTCCCATATAATGCTCCATACAGTATAATGGGCTCCAAATATTGCTCCATACAGCATAATTGCCCCACACAGTGCTCCATACAGTATAGTGGCCCCATATATTGCTCCATACAGCATAATGGGTCCCATATATTGCTCCATACAGTATAATAGGCTCCATATATTGCACCATACAGCATAATGAGCTCCATATATTGTTCCATACAGTATAATGGGCTCCACACAGTATAATGGGCTCCATATATTGTTCCATACAGTATAATGGGCTGTCCACATATATTGCTCCATAAAGTATAATCGGCCCTATATAATGCTCCATACAATATGTGTTCCATATATTGTCATATATTGCTCCATACAGTATAATGGCCCCACACAGTGCTTCATACAGTATAGTGCCCCCATATATTGCTCCACACAGAATAATGGCCCCCATATATTGTCCCATGCAGTATAATGGTCCCATATATTGCTCCATACAGTATAATGGGCCCCATATATTGTTCCATACAGTAAAATGGGCCCTATATAATGCTCCATACAATATTATGGGCCCCATTATATTGATCCATACAGTATAATTGGCCCAATATAATGCTCCATACAATATAGTGGACCTCAAATATTGCCATATATTGCTCCATACAGTATAATGGCCCCACACAGTGCTCCATACATTATAGTGGCCCCATACAGAATAATGGCTCCATATATTCTTCCATGCAGTATAATGGGTCCCATATATTGTGCCATACATAATAATGG
The DNA here is from genome assembly GCF_051348905.1 of Ranitomeya variabilis. NCBI lineage: Eukaryota > Metazoa > Chordata > Amphibia > Anura > Dendrobatidae > Ranitomeya > Ranitomeya variabilis. Next base: position 43,079,748 of record NC_135235.1, on the reverse strand, counting down.
CCGCATACACTCACTGGCCACTTTATTAGGTACACCTGTCCAACTTCTTGTTAACACTTAATTTCTAATCAGCCAATCACATGGCGGCAACTCAGTGCATTTAGGCATGTAGACATGGTCAAGACAATCTCCTGCAGTTCAAACCGAGCATCAGTATGGGGAAGAAAGGTGATTTGAGTGCCTTTGAACGTGGCATGGTTGTTGGTGCCAGAAGGGCTGGTCTGAGTATTTCAGAAACTGCTGATCTACTGGGATTTTCACGCACAACCATCTCTAGGGTTTACAGAGAATGGTCCGAAAAAGAAAAAAAATCCAGTGAGCGGCAGTTCTGTGGGCGGAAATGCCTTGTTGATGCCAGAGGTCACAGGAGAATGGGCAGACTGGTTCGAGCTGATAGAAAGGCAACAGTGACTCAAATCGCCACCCGTTACAACCAAGGTAGGCCTAAGAGCATCTCTGAACGCACAGTGCGTCGAACTTTGAGGCAGATGGGCTACAGCAGCAGAAGACCACACCGGGTACCACTCCTTTCAGCTAAGAACAGGAAACTGAGGCTACAATTTGTACAAGCTCATCGAAATTGGACAGTAGAAGATTGGAAAAACGTTGCTTGGTCTGATGAGTCTCGATTTCTGCTGCGACATTCGGATGGTAGGGTCAGAATTTGGCGTAAACAACATGAAAGCATGGATCCATCCTGCCTTGTATGGAGCATCTTTGGGATGTGCAGCCGACAAATCTGCGGCAACTGTGTGATGCCACCATGTCAATATGGACCAAAATCTCTGAGGAATGCTTCCAGCACCTTGTTGAATCTATGCCACGAAGAATTGAGGCAGTTCTGAAGGCAAAAGGGGGTCCAACCCGTTACTAGCATGGTGTACCTAATAAAGTGGCCGGTGAGTGTATATTGCTCCATACAGTATAATGGGCCCCATATATTGCTCCATACAGTATAATGGGTCTCATATATTGCTCCATACAGTATAATTGGCCCCATGTCTGCTCCCATCTGTACTTGCTTTCATATACACAGCTTCATTCCATTTTTCTCCATCTACAGCCCATTAAGGATCTCTTCTATCTTGCACTGATGCTGAGGAGTGTGTGATTTCCCACTTCCCCTGCAGAATCTGCATTTTGTGCTCCACTCTTTATCTACACAGATATGTAACCTGGATCATTCATGCCCTTTTTCCCTTCCCTTGCAGAATCTGTTGGGTGTGCTCCCGCTTTCCCTTTCTTTCATATACATGCACAGCTTCATTTCATTACTGATTTCTCCTACAGCCCATGAAAGGCATCTTCTGTATATGGGTGACAAGCACTGAAGCTGGGTGTTATGATGTTCCCTACCCTTGTAGAATCTGTCTTGTGTTCTCCTCTCCCCATCTACACAAATAAGCAGCCTCTTTATTTCCCTATCAGATTTTTGGGTACCATTTTTAGGCCACTAAAAGCCTTGTATTCCTTTTTCATTCAGACATGCAAGATTTAGGCTATCGTCACTTGAGCCAATTAAAAAAACGAATAGGTGGCACCATTATTACGTAAAGAACAAAAAGGGACACATTTAGCACAAGGGGCACTCTCATCATCTGGGCAACTATAGCGGTTCACTTTCTAGCACTATTGGTTTTAGGGTCACTATCAAGTTTTTGCTGGAAGAAGTCAAAGTGGCAGTCTGGGCTGGATAGAGAAGAAAAGACAAAGTTTATAACTCAAATCGGTGAAGACGTCACCTCCAGACTTTTTGCTTTAATTTGACCAAAAATATCCTCTCAATGGACAGAATTGTAAAATTGGTCGCGTTTATCTAAGATACATTTAAAAAAATTGAAAGAATGGAGAATCTAAGATAAAAGTGAATTTCCTACCGCTCTTTATAATGGTTCAAAGATCTAACAACCAAAGACTAAGGCTCCACCGTGTTTCCCTCGCTAGATTTATAACGCCACATCAGGCACATGTATAAAATCCAAAATCATTTCTGAATCATCCTGTTCCTTAAATGTCTTAATAACAAAGCAATTTCCCTCCATAAACTTTCAGGATTAGCCGCCGTGCTTTGGAACACGCTAAAAATAATTCCTGCTTAACCCACGACTCAAAATTAAAGGAGATAAAAGAGGCAAGCATTAATCTATGTCAATGTGATAAATGTATTACTCGGACAAAGTGGCAATCACAAATACACACCGGCAGTAAATTCCGACTGATAAATTCAAAGCAAACACGAGGAACAGTCCTTGATCCCCTGCAGATGGACCCAACTACTGTACGGGCAAATGATTAATACCATTCTAGTCCAAAACTTCCGAGATTTAACTTTATCATCAAGTTGAAATTGCAGAGCAGCCGTACTGTAATAAATGGCGACCACAATATTATCAATGGGGGACTCCTTGTGGAAATTGCCAGCGTGTTAAGAGTTTATCAAGAAGGAAGACATGTTGACTTGACTAACGATTGATCACAGTTTTCGGAGTAGAACCAAAAATGGATACATTGCACAGTCTGGGGTAACCTTACCATGTGGTACCTCCACATATCATTAATCAGGATGGGCAATTCCAGGCAAGCAGCCAACATTTGTCCTATTACTGGCCACATCGCCAATCCTCGAAGGACGACATATTCACCTGCTGTGCTGGCACCGATCCCTTAATCATAATATCTCTCTTACTGAACTCCATTACATTCGACATGGTAAGAGGCCCCAGTAGAGGTCTGGCAGGAATAATGCAGGCATTATTTCATTTTAACAGCACCGCAACTATTTCTAAGATTAAAGTATTTAAAAAAAAAAACGGAAATTTAAAGTAGCAGAATGCTCGTTACATGTACATCAGCGCTGACAGCAGTAGATACACATTGGATACGCAACTACAGATTTTAGTCTGGTTGTGATTAAAAAGTCCGGGATAGAGCAGTAATGATATACAGATGAGAAGTCGGTGATATTCTATGTGTAAGTTCAATCAGCCGGGGATTAAAAAGAGTTTATTTAGACTAGCAAGGTGTAAAAGGAATCCATGCATCCATAGACGCCATCGTTTTCACCTAGCGAAAACTTCTCCCTGACCCTATAACAATACAGTGAAATTACTTCATTGTAATGTGTACAGGATGACAACGTGAAAGGTGTAATATATATATATATATATATATATATATATATATATATATATATATATATATATATATATATATATATATATATATATATATATATATATATATATGGAAAACGGCACAAAAAACTCAAAAAAAGTGGACTTTATTGCCCAAACTGCGTGGCAACGTTTCGGATACAGTATCCTTTCTCAAGCCTATATACTATATCCAAAACGTTGCCATGCCGTTTGGGCAATAAAGTTCACGTTTTTTGAGTTTTTTGTGCTGTTTTATTATTTTATTTCTATTTTGAAAGCCATTTGAATATTGGTTGGGGAAACTTTGCATGACTTTAAGGTAGTATTTGATGCTGTTCCAATTTTTTCTCTTTATATATATACTATATATATATATATATATATATATATATATATATATATATATATATATATATTTATGATTAGAAATGTAACATAGTACTCCAGATTAGCTATGTCGCTTACCCCATGTGCAGGGCATTGCAGTAGCTTAGGTTACGATCACTAGCAACTTACTAACTGTCATGGATATCTAAGCTACTATAATACATCTGAGCTTGCACCATTGGGAATCTATGATATGTTCCCATGGAGGAGGCCGAGTGACGCGTGATGAAGCACGGTTTTGGGATACAAAATTGATGCAAGTTCATAAATGCATCTTTAACACTCACGAAAAATAACTTTGACATTAAAAAGCCATTAAAATTGTCAGCTTGCCCCTAACATACATAGGCAACAACAAAATATTTATTAATTCCAATTATATTACCGCTACCGACAATCAGCAAAAAAAAGTCAATTGAGGTATAGTGTGATTATCTCTGTAGCACTGCGGTGTTGGCCTTTATATCATTTTTTCTTTTTTTTTTAGTGTTGTGCTTCACAATGATAATTCAAAATAATACAATAAAGTTTGCAGCGGAGGGGTTAACTGCCCCCGCCTTATCTATTGCAGCATGGCTCATCCATTATAGCCTGACTTCCTTGTCATTTTGGTGTCCCTTGTCACACTGACAAATGATTTATGCCTCGTTGGTTTTGCACATCGGACACTGCACTTAGTTATGTTTATGTGAGTCATTTTAAGACCTTGCTTTCCAGGCTCTGCTCACTTCACTCATTGTTTCCAGCTCTTGAATGCATGCATTTAAAAGACATCAGTAAGCTAATAAAGGTATCATCTTTACTCAGCTACTTGCAGGTGACAAACTGCGTCCATTAAACGGCCGCCTATACTTCATTCTAAAAAAAAAAAGGATTTAATCGCCGAAGCTGGTGCGGGTTAAAATATTTCATTTACCGTCTTTCTCGGAATGTAGAGTGATTGGAAAACAATAAAGTACGGAATGAACTATTGCAATGATGTTCTAATGCTCCACTGACCGCTATTAGATAGTAGCCCCCGCTACTGTACGCAATGCAAAAAAAAATAATAATAATAATAATTAAAATAATAATGATAAAAATTTAACCTGATTTTTATCAGGCAAAATATTACTGATTAGCCACTCACGGCATTGAAAGAATTTATTCATCTCGCGGTTACGTATTACATTTCAGACATTCCGTTTTAAGAACAGAGATACGTCATAAGTAATCGATTGGATCAATTATTCAAACGCAAACAGAGGCGCCCCATTGATTATCACAGGATCCACTTGGGTTTTGTTTTGATTTTTTAGCATGAAATAAGAAGTTCTGCATGTCAGACTTTTATTTTTTTCGATCTAAAAAACAGACTGCAATGGATCACTTATTCCTTTTGTCTTTTCTTTCAACAAAATATAAAAAAAAAAATGTAAATTTTTCAATTACAAATATTTTTAAAATTGCTCATGCGTCAAGACTAGAGATGAGCAAACCTGAACTGTAAAGTTCAGGGTTCGTATTGGATACCTAGTGTGTGGTGCTGAACGCCAAACACGGACTTTTACCGGAAGTCCATTTTAGTGTTCGCAGGTCCAGAAGAAGAGAGAGAGAAACCCCTAGCCCGTACTACGACCAATGTATAGCACCAAAGTTCAAGTCCCTATTCACTTCTAAGGGGTTCGGGTTCAAGTTCGGATAGAATTCAGACACCAAAACCGAACTTTGGATAAAAGTTCAATTGAACCTTACGAACCTGAACATCCTCAGATCCGCTCATCGCTAGTCAAGATATTGCTGTTACATACTTGTTATTGAACAGCCTGTTTATTTTTATGTCCTTTTAGAATTTCCAAACAGAATCTACTTCTAGTGTGCCAATACGTACTGTAATGAAATATAAAAAACTCAGAACTTATGTACAATAGGAATTAGTGATAGGACTGAGTTATCGAGCATGTGGGACCGTCAGCATGGAGACACATTAGCTGGACACTCTTAAAAAGGAATCAGAAGCACACCAGAGGGAGATATAACATGTAAGGCGAAACAATATCGGCATACCTATTTTAAGAATTCCAATTGAAATATCATTTTTTAAGCCGGAAATTCAATGTTCAATTGAGGAACAACCTCTTCAATGGATAACACTTAAAGTATAGTGTAAAGACCCAAATTCCAGAAGAATTATATTAGAAAAATTGTAGCAAAATTAGAAAGCTCATCTGAAGTGTGTAATCGTGCTTCATAATGTTGATGCTTCACCATTTCATAATGAAACATTTCAGACTTTGGGGGAATTGGGACTAACATTTTTCAACATGCCCTAAATAGGGTCAAATGGAATTGACGCACGTAACACTATACATAGTGTCCAGTGTAGGTAAAAAAAAACCTTATAAAATCAGCTATTTCTACTGTCTAAAAGTCAAGTTGACAGACATATTTAAATTGAAGGTATTTTCCAAATTAAAGTGTTTTTTTCTCTTTCTAAAATAGAAAATTAAATGAATATATTTATCAAGTAAATGTATCTTACCGATTCTCACCCATTACTCACTTGGACCTGCATAACTCCTTGCTGATGATCCAAGGTGATTTGTCAAAATGTCATATGATACAAGAGCCAATCATCAATCATTCTGTTCATAGGATCATCGAAATGTGAATGTCACATGTGCCATTCGGCCAGACGGTCAACGAGGAGGGTCAATATAGGATATTGGGTCTTTTTATGGCAGCCTTCATCATGCCTATGCAGCAAGATTTAGTTTCTCTGATCCATTATCAGGCTGCTGCTATCACCAATCTAGCGAGCTATATACATGTATACAGTTGTGCGAAAAAGTGTTTGCCCCATTCCTGATTTCCTATACTTTTGCATGTTTGTCACACTTAAATGTTTCAGATCACCAAACAAATGTAAATATTAGGTAATGATAACACGAGTATACACAAAATGCAGTTTTTAAATGAAGGTTTATTATTGAGGGAAAATGAAATCCAAACCTAAAGGGCCCTGTGTGAAAAAGTAATTGCCCCCTAAACCTAATAACTGGTTGTGACCTTAGCAGCAAGAACTGCAATCAAGTGTTTGCAATAACTGGCATTGAGTCTTTTAAAATGCTCTGGAGGAATTCTGGCAAACTCATCTTTACAGAATTGTTGTAATTCAGCCATATTAGAGAGTTTCCGAGCATGAACCGTCTTTTTAAGGTAATGTCACAGCATCTTAATTGGATTAAGGTCAGGACTTTGACTAGACCACTCCAAAGTCTTAGTTGTTTTTTTAAGCCATTCAGAGGTGGACTGGTGTGTTTTAGACCATTGTCCTGCTGCATAACCCAAGTGTGTTTCAGCTTGAGGTCACAAACAGATGGATGAACATTCTCCTTTAGGATTTTTTGGTAGACAGGAGAATTCATGGTTCCGTTTTCCACAGCAAGTCTTCCAGGTCTCAAAGAAGCAAAACATCCCCAGATCATCACACTACGACCACCATATTTTACTGTTGGCATGATGTTTTGTTTTTTTTTAAATGCTGTGTTATTTTCACATCATATGTAATGAGACATACACCTTACAAAAGTTCAACTTTTGTCTCATCAGTAGTGTTGAGCGATACCGTCCGATACTTGAAAGTATCGGTATCGGAAAGTATCGGCCGATACCGGCAAAGTATCGGATCCAATCCGATACCGATACCCGATACCAATACAAGTCAATGGGACTCAGGTATCGGACGGTATTCCTGATGGTTCCCAGGGTCTGAAGGAGAGGAAACTCTCCTTCAGGCCCTGGGAACCATATTAATGTGTAAAAGAAAGAATTAAAATAAAAAATATCGCTATACTCACCTGTCCGACGCAGCCGGGACCTCAGCGAGGGAACCGGCAGCGTTGTTTGTTTAAAATTCGCGCTTTTACTTGGTTACGTGAAGTCCCGGCTTGTGATTGGTCAGGGCGGCCATGTTGCCGGGACGCGGACCAATCACAGCAGCCGTGACGAAATTACGTCACGGCTTGCTGTGATTGGTCCGCGTCCCGGCAACATGGCCGCCCTGACCAATCAGAAGCCGTGACGTCACGGGAGGCTGGACACGCGCGCTTTTCAAAATACGCGCATGTCCAGCCTCCCGTGACGTCACGGCTTGTGATTGGTTAATGGCGGCCATGTTGCCGGGACGTCACTGGAGGCTGGACATGCGCGCTTTTCAAAATACGCGCATGTCCAGCCTCCCGTGACGTCACGGCTTGTGATTGGTTAATGGTGGCCATGTTGCCGGGACGCGGACCAATCACAGCAAGCCGTGACGTAATTTCGTCACGGCTTGCTGTGATTGGTCCGCGTCCCGGCAACATGGCCGCCCTGACCAATCACAAGCCGTGACGTCACGGGAGGCTGGACACGCGCGCTTTTCAAAATACGCGCATGTCCAGCCTCCCGTGACGTCCCGGCTTGTGATTGGTTAATGGCGGCCATGTTGCCGGGACGTCACTGGAGGCTGGACACGCGCGCTTTTCAAAATACGCGCATGTCCAGCCTCCCGTGACGTCACGGCTTGTGATTGGTTAATGGCGGCCATGTTGCCGGGACGCGGACCAATCACAGCAAGCCGTGACGTAATTTCGTCACGGCTTGCTGTGATTGGTCCGCGTCCCGGCAACATGGCCGCCCTGACCAATCACAAGCCGGGACTTCACGTAACCAAGTAAAAGCGCGAAATTTAAACAAACAACGCTGCCGGTTCCCTCGCTGAGGTCCCGGCTGCGTCGGACAGGTGAGTATAGCGATATTTTTTATTTTAATTCTCTTTTTTACACATTATTACATTAATGTTGTTGCGATACCCGATACCCGATACCACAAAAGTATCGGATCTCGGTATCGGAAATTCCGATACAGCAAGTATCGGCCGATACCCGATACTTGCAGTATCGGAATGCTCAACACTACTCATCAGTACACAAACTATAAAGACGCACCAGACCAAAAGTTGCATCTAGGTTTTAGAAGAGAAAAAAAAATTTGAAGCCAAAAATGTGGTCATGAAGCACTGTAATGCGGGGGTGGGTGTCTGCTGCTGACACTGTTATAGGGGTAATGTTCCCCAATTCTGTACTAATATCTCACATCCTGGTACATATGGCCCCCTCATCCCCATTCTGGTATCCATAATCCATATTCCCATCCTGGTAGCTATGTTCTCCTCATCCCCATCCTGGTATCCATGGCCTCCATATCCCCATCCTGGTATCCATGGCCTCCATATCCCCATCCTGGTATCCATGGCCTTGGCACATGTGCTCACCCAAACACTGCAGGAAATCGACTGCAGCGCCTAACATGGTGCCGCTATTAAGCAGAATGAATATTCACTGCTCACCATGCCCATAGTCCCTTCCACCTCTCGGCTTCAGTGCATAGAGGTAAGAGGGACTATGGGCAAGGGGAGCAGAGAATATTCATTTTATTTAGCAGCAGACAGTGATAGCCGCAGCAGCCGCAATTGCATCCTGTGGCCCACAGCTCTACTGTTACCAGCCCTGACACCTCCCCCTAACACCTCACCCCCACCACCAGACTATAAGATAAGGTAGATACGGACCATAAGAAGCACCCCCCACTTTCCTCCAAAATGTTTGAGGAAAAAAGTGCCTTTTATATTCTGAAAAACGAAGTAAATGTGACAAACATGCAAAAGAATAGGAAATCGGGAGGGGGCAAGCAATTTTTTCACAAAACAGTATATATATATATATATATATATATATATATATATATATATATATATATATATATATATATATACATTCACATGTATACATATCTATCTATATATATATCTATATATCTATATATATATTGTGAGGGATTGGCTCTGAGGTAGAGACTGGTTCACACACGGGACGTAGTTTGTTGATAAAACAGCCGTTTCCAGGAAAACAAAAGGTATAACAGAACAAAACGGAAAGTAACCAGTCCATATAACACATGGGCGCAGCCGTCTAAACGTGAGTATTTTCCGCTCAGTCTCCAGCAGGGTATGAGCAGCACATTATTTTTATTATTTATTATTATTATTATGCAAGGCCTCCTCACCTTGCACACACCCAGACACAGTGAGACAGCCCCAGCTGCCTTAAATCAGACAATCCAAGACCTGGACTGGAGGTGAGCAGCCGATTCCCCCCCCCCCCAAGCTCTTTCAGCTGCTTGCAAAGCCTGGACCCAAGATCCGGACCCATTAAAACAGCCTGCTTCTCCGGGTCCTACATCACCGAGGCTTGGCACCTCGAGGACACATACCTCCCGTCCACGATCTGTCCACCTGCCTCCTTACATTATATATAAAAATGTGTATTAGAACTCATACACAACTTCTGCACAAAATACATTAACAAACCAAATCAAAATATTGCTTAACCCTAACATACAGTATAAAGGTATATAGATCTATTTTTTACTCATATTTCCAGCTATTAGAAAAGGATATTACGGTAAATTGTTTGAAAAAAGAAAAATGTTAGCTAGAAAATAGAATTTGTAATACACAACAACTTATACCTTGTGTTTCTAAAAGAGATGCTGGTTTGATAAAGCTTTCCTTTGAAGTAGTCATCCTTTCAGGATCTAGGGACCATTTGACATGGTTTCAAGGGCTGGCTGCACATGCTGTCCTGAATACATTCCCAGGGGAATTTGTGACCAAGCAAACTTCTCAAATAAGCTAACCAGGCAATGCAGAAAAAAAATCAGGTAGGCATGCATGCTGGGGAAAAAACTGGCTAAAAAAAATCATAAAAATACAACAAACAAAAAAAATCCACTACGGATAATGCAATTCAAAGACGACATAAAAGTATGAAAACAAAAGACAAAAAACATACGGGAAGCAGCTGTCTATAGAAGATGCCAAACAATTCATTTCATTAACATGATATAAACTATAGATAGACACACAAGAATATATCTATTTAAAATATCTATTTAAAATTGAAATAAGTAGGCAGCACTCCAACATTTACCAAAAAATAAAGACTTTAACTAGCCCATATCTATCATCTATCCATTATCTATCTATCCATCTATTATCCAGCTAATATCTATCTATCTCTCTATTATCTATCTATCTATTATCTATCTATCATCTATTTCTATATTATCTATTTATTATCTATACACATTATTAACGAGATCTCTTAGGCCGGATGGGGTGATGCATGTATTTTGAAAAAGAAATCTAAGCATGGCTGCATAGTTCTAATAATAAGTGGAGCTACAGCCGGCCTGATAAAATGCTAAGTAAACCTTTAAAATACATAATAAAATCATTCTAAAATATATTTTCAAAGATTCTACACCAGCCTCTTCAAGTTTTAGAGGTCTTTTTAAAAACAGATGCAGCTTGCACTGTGAAATCAGGTGATCAACAATGTTAAAATTTGAGCTGCACAAAAAAGAGTCACTGGACCGTAGTCCAGCGGCCACGTCAGCAGTCCACAACTAGAGGAATAGAGCCCTCCATCCCTGGCATCTGTTCTGATTAGTAGGACTGGTGGAACACAGGTATGAAGTCGCACCACGCCTACAAATCAGAACAGGCACAGTGGAAGCCGGGGGGTAGAAGTTAGCAGATATCTGGTCTGGTGGCCTCAGATTAACAACGTGGCCACTGGATCAGGTTCATGTGAATTTTTACGCTCAACTCTACTTAAGATGCAACAACAGGTATATTTAATGGTTTCATGTATATGTAAAATGTGCTAAAAACAACGGGAGGGTATCAATTCTATAACTAGAGTCAAACAGACTGGGGGGATGGACGATATCCTGCCACCTTACTGACTGCAATTATGATCATTGATAGTACTGCCAATCAGTATGTCAAATGGACCTTTGGACCACATAAGTCATTGTGGAGACCATCCGGCGGCTTCAGTTGGTTTCTGTACGAAGTTCAGTCTCTATGAAGTCAAAAGCAATGGTGCGCTCCCGTGACAGGGGCCATATTATTTAACACTCTCTTATGCCCGCGAGGAATCCCCGAGTATGTGAATTTATGTAGCCCATGTCGGAATATTGCTAGTAGATAACAGAACATTCTACAGATATGAACCAGGTTAGAACGTCTTATGGAAGGTTCTTTGATGTTCTTAGGTAACAATGGTGTGAAAACGAAAGAGCGTCTCAATGCTAGTTTTATATTTTTGCATCACCTTGTTGCCGGCAATTCATAGAGCAACAGAGAATATACATCAATCACAAAAACTAGTCCAGCTAAAGCCATCCACTCGACACAGTTAAGGGGGCAGAAAGCTTGTTTCTTGTCCCTGGAGATGACCTGGCTGCAAAAACTCAAACAGATAACAGCCGAGTTCAGTCACTTGAAGTAATCCTTTAGTGACTAAGATGACTGGAATGACAAAATATGGGACTGTGATTTACGCTTCTGGACATTAATAAAACCGGATACTTGGAGTGTTGCATTGAAGGGGCAGACGTGGAAAAGGATT